>NC_061869.1:8331678-8631678 GCF_907164915.1 Impatiens glandulifera | reverse complement strand
TAAACATCAAGCCACTTCACTTTTTGCCTCTGCACCCTTAAGTCCCCCCGATGAAGTTCATCATCAATTGATTAAGCTCTTTCATAACTTTCTTTGAGAGGATCATCTATTGCGCCCAATATCTGATGATGCCCATAACAACTCTCATGACTAATTCAATTTGTCTCGCATAAGATAATCTCTTTGTAGCCCATCCCATTATAGAGTTCTTCACCTTTTCAATCAATGACCTACAATGATAGATTTGGAGTTATTTTGACGAGAGCGGGATACCAAGATAACGAACTGATAATGACCCTTCATTGATTTCCATGATGTCAAAGATGTTTTCCTTTGTTTCGTGATTTACACTGCCATAGAAGACCAGACTTTTACTCTGATTAATGCTAAGACCTGTAACACTAGAAAAGATTGTTAATGCCTCCTTGATAGGTTTGACGGATTCAACATCAGCATGCACCAAGATGAATAAATCGTCTGTGAAATAGATATGAGTAATGTTTTATTCCCTACAATATGGATGGTGAGTAAATGGGAGGTACTTTAAAAGCATTTTAACAATGCACTTAAAGACCTCCATGTTGAGGACAAAAAGATAAAAAGAGATGAGATCCCCTTGTCTAACCCCGTTTTCTCTTTTGAAAAAACTTATCATGGATATCATTCAAGCTAACAATAAAGTGAGGAGTCGAAACACACTACATAATCCACTCAATAAAAATGCAAGGAAAACCAAAAATATTTAAGAACTCTTGAATATCACTTCATTTAATGGAATCAAAAGCTTTTTGGATATCCACCTTAAAAGCCACTTGAGGTGAAATTGAATTATTGCCATAGCCCTTTAATAATCCATACATAAGTAAGATGTTATGGAAAATAGATCTACTAGAGATGAATATCGATTGCAAGGGACTAATCAGGTTTGAAATAACAGTTAGCCTTGAAAAGGTAGCGTTAAAGTCATTCAACCTTGGACTTTTGTCGCCATTCATGTAAAATAGAGCTTGCATGATCTCATCCGTAGTAATAATCTCAATGAGCTTTCTACTATCCTCCCCTGTAACCTTCCTAATGACAATATGGTGTAGGAAACCCAAGTAGATTGAAGGCTCCTTTCTAGTTCTAATAAGCTCCCGATAGAATTTAATATCCTCCTAGTGCACCTGCTTTTTCCCTTGAGCCGTACTCCATCATTCTGTTTGAGTCGAAACACACAATTTCAAAAATTTATAGCAGAACACTTCCTGTAGAAGAAAGTTGTATTCTTGTCACCAAGCGATAACCAATTCTGTATTGATTTTTGGCGGGCAAAACTCTCCTCAAATGAGCTGAGTTCACGAAATTCAGTCAAAGTTTCCTTATCATCGTCATGCTTGTGGCTCATACCACGACAATGTAGATGTCTATTCTAGATTTCTTCCAGCTTGAATTTAGTTTCTAAAACACTTAAGGAAATATTGCTATATTTTTTCTTATCAATATTTTGAAACTTAATTTTAAGAAGCTTCAACTTCTGACTCACTTGGTACATCTTAGATTAATGAATTTGCTCAGCCCACACCCTATCCACAATGTCATTGAAATCTCTGCTCTTCATCCAAAAATTAAGACCTAAATTGGTCGTTTTAACTCTTTCTTTCTTATCCCAAGTTATCTTGATTGGGCAATGATCAAATATCCCAGAACTTAGAATTTGGATGTGAGTTTTTGGGAATTGAATGATCCGCGTTTCGTTAACTAATCCTCTATCGATGCGACTCATCCTCATTTGATTGTTACCCAATCATTGAAGTCTAACACCCCTTGGGTGATTTCATAAATTGGAGACATTTCATTCTCATGCCTAGTAACATTGAAGTCTCTAATAACAGACCATAGTTTGCTATCATAAATATTTTCCCTTAATCTGCTTCAAAGCTCTATTTTGTTTATATCTGAATTATTACCATAGACACTAGCAATATTGAGAACACTGAAAGTCTTCTTGCACATAATTTCAATCATAATGACTTGATAACTGTTATGAATTTCTTTAGCTTCAACCATCTTTGAATCCTAACCAACCCAAATTCTTCCGGACCTCATATTCGAATTGTGAATAAACTTATAACAATCAGCAAAACAAAGTAAAACAAAGTAAACCAATTATATCAACGTTTTTCAACTTAACTTTAGTCTCAAGGATTCCTATAATCATAACTTTCTCCTTCTCAATAATTCTTCCAACTCCTTGCTCTTGAGGGGATCATTAATACCCATGGTGTTCAAAGTCATAATAATCATAAATGTCTGTAGGATCTTGACTTCCAACTTTCCTCCTCCTGTTTACTTTTATTCCTTTTCTTAGTCTCCATTTTTCTCGTCCGTTGTGTTTTAGACTCAACAAAGTTGACCTCTTTGTCAGTAGGCGATTGTACAGTTTTATTTGAAGCCAACAGTTACAAACTACTACCATCATTGTTTGGGTTAGAATCACTAATATCCAAGGAGGTATCGTTGGTAGTTGGGTCATTGGTATCGACATTCTGCCTTGCATTAATTGCATCTCCATTCTTCGATTCAACGGTTGTTGGATTTATTGCATCTCCATTCTACTTCCACAATGTTTTCTTTGCTTTTTCATTCTCCAGGTTTATCGCACTACCATTGCTCTTCTGCCCATCATTATGCCCGCTGAGTCTGTTTATTTTCTCATATGTTCTTCTACATATTTCCTTTTTCAAGAAAATCACACTACCTTACACTTATGTCTGTTTTATTTTGTACTGTTGAGGCCCTTTATCTTGAATCGACTGAATCTCAATTATATTTTCGTGTGTTTTCCTACTTGCCTTCGATGCTTATTTGTCTTCCCAGCTTCCTATGATTTTCATCATCATTGGCATCATTAACTTTTTTTTAGCTGCTTCATTCACATTTCTAACTTACTTGAAGTGGTAAATGTTGATTTTGGGTTGAACCGTTTTTTTTGTTAGCTGTTTTTGGTCCGGTTTAATTAATTGTAAAAACCGGGTCATTCATTTTATGTTGATATAAGAAGATAGGTGGTTAAGTCTTTAGTGCATTATGTTTTTTCTTTTCTAGAGTGAGATTACTTTTCTTGAGAGATTTTGGTGAAGAATTCTTGCAAAGAAAGGTGTGTAAGAAAAGAAAAGATAGTGTGAGTGATTGTAATCTGATACTTTTTCTTTATAGTGGAATCAAGCTCCAAGATGAGCTTGATGGAGACGTAGGTCCGATTTGGGCTGAACTCCGATATCAAATCTTGCGTTTTCTTCTTATTCGTCTTGTTTTACGTTTGGATTTCTGGTTTACATTGGAATATTGTGTTGATCTTGGAGAGTATTTCTCAACAGTAAAAAAATAAGTTTAAGTAGGGGTGTTCAATATTTGGTCTGAACCGAATATCCGACCGAATTCGAATTCACCGAATTCGAATTCACCGAATTCGAATTTCATTTTTGGTTTTCGAATCGAATTTCAAACCAATTCGAATTCAAATACAGTTTTCGAATTGGTTTTCGAGTTTGGGTTTCAACTCGAAAACCAAACCGAAAACCGAATTCATTTTTTATTATTTATTCTTCCAAACTTAACTTAAGAATAAGTTCAAAATAATCAAATTAGAATATTTTGAACTAAGATTTATAATAAAAGAAAAAAATGAAACAAAAACACTAGTGGTCTAGTGGTAAATAGTACCCTATCATGGTATAGACCCCGGGTTCAATTCTTGGTTGATACATTTTATTTTGAGTTTAAAATAAAAGAAAATTGAATTCGGTTTGAATTTGAATTATTCGAAGTTAAACCGAATATAAAATTCGAATTCGGCTCGGTTTAATTATAATTTATTCGAATTCGGTTCGGTTTTCGAATTAACAAAAAAAACTAAAAAATTCGAAGAAACCGAATTGAGGAACTCTAATAACCTGAAACCGATGAACACCCCTAAGTTTAAGTTTAAGAGAGCAAAATGTTAGAAGTGAGTTCAATTACCACTAAATTTTACTTAAATTGAAGTGAGCTATTATTATGGAATCATGCTATCTTTTTAATTAAAAAAATTAAATATACATATATAAAAAAGAGAGTAAAAATAAATGGTTATATATATATAGTATTATATAAATATAAGCCATTTATAAATATAAGCCATTTGATTGTCTTTTTCCTGCAAATATATAGTTTTTGCCTTTTTGTAACAAAAGTTTCAAGAGATGACTTCTATCAAAAGTAATAACTTAAATGGAAACAATGCATTAAAATAATTAACCCAAATTCTTAGATGCCTCTTCAAATGACATATATAAATTGTTTGGTTTACAAATATAATAATATGTTTAAAAGGCATAATTTTGTAATATTATGAAAAAATATATAACAACAACAAAATAAGTTTAAAGAAAACATGTATGTTGAGTTGTATTTTTAAGAACACATTGATTAATTAATTGAGAGTTTTGCTAATAGAGAATTGTGCTATTTGTTTTTTATAAAATAAACTCATATTAAAAATAATATTTTTAATTAAATGGATTTATAATTTGATATAAATGAAATTCTTATTATTATTATATTATTTTTATCATAATTATTTTAAAATAATATAGTAATTTATAAATACAATTTTTATATAAAGAGTTAAAGTTGTATATGATAAATATTGTATTTAGCATATTTTGGGACAATTTTACGAATAAACAAATTGTAACATTTATAAAGAAAATAGTGATGTAATAATTGTATCTCAAGCATTAATTTAAAATATTATGAGTATTTAAAGACATTTTTTGTTTTTATATTTGTATTCTACTTTAATTTTATATGTACATTCAATTAATAAGGTTTTCCAATGCAAGAAAGTGAGTTAAAAATTGAAAGACATAATCTTTAACTATAAGAAGATCCTATTATGCTTAACTCATTAGTTTGCATCTAGTAATTTCATTATGGAATGTAATTTAAATTTGAGAGAGATATATAAGAAGATAAATAGAAATTTCTTATTGAAGTAGTTACAAAAGAAAATAAGATTTTGAAAAAAAAAGTATTACAAGGTATATAAAGTTAAAACTTAAATAAGATAGAAGTGAACAAAGAAGAAGTGAAGAAATAAACAATTGGTAAAATTTGTTTAGTTTTGCACAATTAAAAAGTCAAAAGTATACACTTAATTAATTAATTAAGGTTACGGGGTTGGTTGTTTGAGGAAATAGTTTTTTTTTTCAGGGTTTTCCTTAAAAACTTTGTTTATTAAATACTTTTAAAAAAATTATAATTTTTTGGTTAATTTACCAAAATATTCTTTTATTTTAATTTTCTCTCTTTTCTTTTTTTAAATAATAAAAAGTAATTTTGATATTTAAATATATAAAATGAGTGATTAAATAGTTAAGATTATGAATAAAATGATAATTGAGTTTTAAGATAAAATTCTGAAAAAACCAAAAAATAAACACAAATCAAACAAACCTTAGAGAGCCCCTTTAAGAACTTAGGAACTAAATAAATTTATTTTATTTTATTTTATTGATTAAGTCAAATTTTTGAAAAACAAATATTTCTGAATTTGTACTAGTGCACTTTACCATTTCTACATACAAAATTTGAAAAGAAAGTAATGCATACTATTTTTAGAGTAAAAATAAATTTAATAAAGAATATAAAAAAAGTTTTAAAATGTATTATTATTTAAAGTGAAATCTATAATAATTAACTATAATATTTTAAAATTAGTTTATGCAAAAAAACAGTATTTTTATTAAGTATTTGCAAATAAAAATTAATTTTTTTTATTTAATTTATATTTTTGAAAAATATAACAATTAAAAAATGTTGTGCAATTTTACATTATTTGAAAAAAATTAAAATTAATTTTGACAAAAAATTTATTTATTTTTTACCATATTTTCACACGTGCTAGATTTCACGGTTTGAGTATATTTGTTACATTCCTATATTAGAGTAAATTTACAGTTTCTTCCCAACCATATCTTTTAGGGTTCTCTTCCCCCTTTCATCTTCTTCCTCCTCCTCGAGAATGATGCAACCAGGAGCCACCATTGTTCCTCCACCAATGACGGCTCCTCCTTCAGTCGACAACCAACAAACCCATTTTCAATACCTACAGCAACCGCATCCATGGCAGCAACAGCAACCATGGATCAATCAACAATCATTTCAGTATCAGCCACAACAGGCTCTTTACTACCACCAACAACTTCCTCCTCAGACCGCGACTCAGCCTACCAATTCCGACGAACTCCGTAGCCTCTGGATCGGAGATCTCCCACCATGGATGGATGAACAATACATCATCAGTTGTTTTCCCAACACTGGCGAAGTAATTTCTTAATACATTGTTTCTTTTACAGTTGAAAATTGAGATGGGTTTGTATAGTTAATGAATTTTGTTGGGAAATAAAGATGGGTTTCCGAGTTTGGTCATGTATAGTTAAAAAGTTGTCATTTTTGTAGGTACTTGCTGCTAAAGTTATTCGTAACAAACAAACAGGCCTTTCTGAGGGATATGGTTTTATTGAATTTGTTAATCATGCATCTGCTGAAAGAGTTTTACAAACATATAATGGCACACCAATTCCAAATGCTGGACAGAATTACAGACTAAACTGGGCTTATTCTAGTTCGGGTGAAAAACGATCTGATGGTACAGCGGATTTCACGATTTTTGTAGGGGATCTGGGTCCTGATGTTACTGATGATGTGTTGCTAGAAACGTTTAGGGTTCACTATACCTCTATTAAAAGTGCCAAGGTGGTTATGGATCGTTTGAGTGGTAGGACTAAGGGATATGGTTTTATCAGGTTTGCAGATGAAAATGAGCAAATACGAGCTATGTCTGAGATGAATGGACAGTTATGTTCAACAAGGCCAATGCGAGTTGGGGCTGCGCTGAACAAGAAAAATGAAGGTAGGTTTCTGAACTGGTCCATTATTTCATAGGGCTTTTAGTTATTACTTCAGTTATGTGAATTGTCTTGCTAGTCTTTTGGTGATTGTATGCTGAATTGGATTGTTTTTATCTTCCACTCCTATACAAAGGTGTTTATTTGCGATTATCTGAAAACATGACAATTGGATAATGAGTTCTATCTATCGTTACCTTCTAGAGTTTCTTAAGAGAATGTGAATGATAAAACTTGCAACTACTTGGGTTGGTATTCTTCCAAAACAGGATGCCAAGAGGCTCTGTCATTTTGAAGCTGGGAACCGCTTCTTGCTGAAAGGTTAATCCCTAAATTTGCATGGCCTTTGCAAGGTCAGTCAGTTATTAGTTACGCTTGCCAGAGTGTCATTTCCTTTGTTCCTTGCGGTACTACAGTCGTCAACTACATTCCAGCTTCTATCTTCTGTTCCAGTCTCCTTTTATTTTGTTCAGTTATTTTGTTTTATAAAACGATGTTAGGTGATTTAGCTTCTGGTTTGCCCCAAGGACAGGTTATATCTGCCTGGATCAACTGCTATGTTGACTAAGATACCTTATGTTTGCTACATTGTTTAAAGTGTCATATATTCTGCTTGAAGAGAGAAATATGTTCTCAGTGGTTTGTCTTTGTTCAGGTGGTGCAGCAGCTGCAGCTCCATATCAGACTTATCAGGCATCTCAAGGAGCTCAGAATGAGGATGATCCAACCAATACAACTGTATGTTCTTTCATTCAATGTCTTTTTCTTCATGTGAATGTTCTTCATGTATATAATCTCCCTTTAATTTTACAGATATTTGTTGGTGGGTTGAGTGAGAGCATTTTAGATGATCAACTCAGGCATGTATTTAGTCCATATGGACAGTTAATTCATGTGAAGATACCAGCTGGAAAGAGATGTGGTTTCGTACAATTTGCTGAAAGGTGGGAGTTTCCTTCTAGTGTTACAAAACAGTTGTTTGATGGAACATTAATACCAACCAAACAAATTGTTTTCTTTTATGTATGTTTGACACAGACAATCTGCTGAAGAAGCAATGAAGATGTTAAATGGAACCCAATTGGCTGGACAAAGCATTCGGCTTTCATGGGGTCGTAGTCCTAACAAACAGGTATATACCATGGCCTGAATGAATAAAATCTTGTTTGATGTAGGCTATTGAAAATTAAGATTATTTGGGTAAAAAGACATTAAGGATATAAATATATAGTATTCAAAATAGAGGGTATTTTGGTTTATGATTTGAATGAAACGAGTTATTTGAAATTAATCTCAAACAACCCTCATCAAACAAGGCCCATATTACATTTAACGATGTGTTTCAGGCACAAGCTGATCAAAACCAATGGAATGGTGGATATTATGGCTATGCACCTGCTGGATATGATACTTATGGATACACAGCAGCACAGCAAGACCCAAATATGTACTATGGAGCCTATTCTGGATATGGAAACTTCCAGCAACCCCAACAGCAGCAGTAGAAGGTACTTTTCATCTTATTATCAAAGAACCTGATATATCGTAAACAAATTGACACATAGATCAAATCTCAACCTATCCTGTCATTTTAGCTGCTATTTGAGATTATTTTTCCATTGTAACTAGAACATGGAGCTTGTGATTTTTTCCTTTTCAGTGAGTGTTGTACCTGTTGAAAGTGGTGAACTGTGCTGCATTTGGGGGCACTGATTTATTTGAAGTTAACTGTTGAGCTGCTGCAATGATGACCATTTTCTTTGTGATCACTTGGAGTTTACTTTACTCTAAATGATGGATGATGATATGTTTTGGTTTTATTTTTAGATATCTATGATTGAATGGTATAAGCATACAAGGAGCACTTGTTGGCATTGACTTGAATTTTATTGTTGTTAAAAAAAGTATATTGACAAATATGCTTTTATTTTATGTTAGGCCTTGTTTGGAGGAGCTGATTAGAATTCAAAATCATCCATGAATCCAATACAATAATTGAAGTGATTATTTAGGGCTTTGCTCAAAACATAACTCTTTGAAAATATCTTATTTTATTATTTTTTAAGTTCTAGAAGTCATTATTATTCAAATAAACAAATTGTTTTTCAGTATTGTTTTTACCATTTAACAATAATACATTTAAGTGAAAACCTTAAATTGAAATTGGGCTATATCTTTCTTTTGCAAAAATTGATGAATGTACAATTACTTTATAATCAATTACTTTGGATGAATGAAGCATGATTTTTCTTCACAAAATTCATTTTTTTCTTCTGTAAATAAACTTTTTATTGTTCAGTACTTTGTAAAAAAAAATTTGCTTTTGATGGTTTAGGTCTGTTTGGAATTTGGATTAACTCTTGCCAATACATATTCATGACCATGACTTGGTGATGAGATTTGGATGACTAATGAGGCTCAAACAAAAGAACCAGTTGAGTGCAAGCCATAATGACATGTTAGAAAACTAGACTCATATATTGATCATAATGACATGTTAGAAAACTAGACTCATATATTGATTGAAAACCAAAGTTTATTCTCCACGATGTTAGAACAAATAATCGTCCAAGTCATGGTTTCCGATTTCAAGTTAGGATGTTCACGCTATTGGAGAGGATGTAGTTAGAGAACTATCTAGACATTAGAGTTATGATGAACTTTAAAAAATATGAAAAAAATGAGGGAAAAAATGATATAGAGATAGAGATAATCGAATTTAGAGCTTGATTTTAAAAAGTATTCAATAAATACTTTACAACTAATATATCTATCATTAATTTTTACAATTAGGGTATAGACTAGATAATATTTTTTTTGGTATTTCTATTAGATTCGTTTTTTCTATATAGATTCGTTTTTTCTAGTTAAAATACATTATTTTAATTAAAATTTAAATTGAGTTAATTATAAAGATAGTCATAAAAAAAATATTAAAATTAATAGAAGAATAAGAGATTTTTTAAAAAAATAAATAAATAAAATGTTTGCGTGCAAGATTCTTCTCAATCTTTTCATGATAAAGAGTTGCTTATTAAAACCGAATTGCTAATTATCTTGATACCAGCCAATTCCTCATGAGAAATGTCAAAAACTAATTATTGGTTAGTTGAATTGAATTATTAATGTGATTTTAATAGACTTAAAAAAAATCTAAAATATTGGAGTGTATAAGGTAAAGTAGTTAACAAAAAAGATTGCATTTTAATTTTATAATAAATTAATTACATTTTTAAAAGATAACTCGTGAGTGAAAAATGATCTAAATTTAACTATTAACAATACATTGGAAAAATTATTAAATCAGTTTCAGATTTATATTATTTTAAAGTTTAAACAATAAAATAGTTTTTTAGTTTTTGTTTACATCTGACAAACTATTTTTATTTGACATTTCACTTTTTTACTATTTTTAAAAACCAACTCAATTTTTATTGGTAATAATCGAATTTAAAACATTAATTTGATCTATCCTATTAACATAACTCAAGTACTAACGTCAATAATAGTTCTTAAGAGATCCAATATTATATATTGGATTTTCACTTGGAATTTCTTAAGTTAAAGTAATGTGATATGTCTATCTGAGAAGAAGATTTTATTTTCGACTCACGTATCTTTGAGATTCTAAAAAGTGATGGATAACGAACATCAAACAAGTCCTAAACTAAATCAATTTATTTTAACAATTGACTATGCTTTTCTTTAAAGAGAAATTAACAGTAGTGTCCAATGTCCATAGACAGCTTGCTGTTTTGAATGGTAAGAATGCTCACCACTCACAAGCCATAGAAGAAGAATAAGAAAAAGACGACGACAGTTGACATTTACAACCATTCTAGTCCAAAGATATATATCAAATAGTCGTCGACACAACTCAGTGGAAGGCTCCCACTAACTCTTTTTTTATTGTCTTTAAATAACTCATTTCAATAATAATAATAATAATAATAAAGACTTAGATATATCATATATAGACACCCCCATCCTTCTATTAGGGTTAGTTTGATGGTCTGTTTATTTTAACTCGAACCAACTTATTTGATAATCGATCTTGCACGTTTGATCAAATAAGTTTTGTGTGCATTTCTCGCGAAATTAGCTTTTGGTTATTGTTTGATTATGGTCGTAGTAGCAACTAGAATCAAACTAAGCCTAGCCTTAATGCATATTTGGCTCTTAAGTAGAAAATTAATTTAGTCATATATATTGTATATGAAATACATATGGTCATATATGGTTTCAATTACATATGGTCATATTTGGTTCTTAAGTAAATAATGGCCAAGGCAAAAAGCTGACAATAATTTAAATGAATGTGTTTTGTACAAACATGAAAAAAAAAAGGATTTGGTAAGAGCAAAACAGTATAATTGTTACATTTGTTGCAAGATATATATTCATACTTAGAGTTAGAGCAAAGTTTATGAATGACTAATTGTGAAGCAATACCTATTAGGCCAATCTTGTCACCAAATTAACATTTTAATAGACCTTTAAACTCATGTGTTAAATGGAACCAATTGTTTATTATCTAATAAATATTTCTTAATCTATTAAGTACAAGAAAATGTATGTAACGTTAAAAAAAACTATAATTAATTGAAAACTTTACCGAAAATAATAATGTTAAATCATTAACATAATACTGAATTGCGAAAGCGTACCTAAATTCGGAATGATCTTTGTCGGGTCTTGGATATCTTACTTTTAATGAGACGATTTGTTTTGTTAGACTTATATCTTTCAAGTTTCAGCCCTCTATCAATAATTCGTATGTGTTTTAAGAATAATCAAAAACTCTATATTTTTGTGCATAAAATTTAAGTAATAGATAAACTATTTATATGGGTAAATTAATTATGTAACTTTAATGTACACAATACCAGTGTGTATCAGATAATAAATAATACAGTGTTTCTTTTCAACACAAATATATATTTTCAAACACTTATTATAAATATCTAAATAAGTCAAAAATTATATACTTTAATAAATTATCTTAATTGAACTTGATTTTTATTATGATAACAATAAATATATCGTTATTAAATAATATATAATTATTTATAACTTTGCACAAACTAAAAAAATAACTTATTTGAAAATTTGTTAATTTAAGGAGAGTGAGATACTTACAAATAATTTCTTTGTTTATCTTCTTTCTCTTTTTTCAATATGATAGTATGAAAATATTTTTCCTTTATTATTTTCTCTCTTTTACATTGTGGATATGAAAATAATTTCTTTGATTTAATTCCTTTTGGAAATATTCACTTTTATTTATTTTTCAATAAATAAACCTTGCAAATTAATATATCTCATTGACCAACAGGGATCATATACTTCATTCAATTTTATTATAATTTAAAGTAATATGACCAATAATAAAAAAGGAGTCAATAGTTCACACTCAGATCTAAGTCAGTCAAACCATGTGACATGTTCCAAACTATCATGAAAGCATTTTTTTTCTTTTTTAAATCAAATAAAATTAATTAAGTTAGGTTGTTTTTATCAACTTTATTGAAATTTTGTAAAAATAAATAAATTGAATAATTATATTTTTTCCCTATATTTGAGGTCACGCCACTGTTTATCTCTAGTCAATAAAATCAAGACTTTATTAAAATATAAATTAATTATATACAAAACCAAAGGCCAAATTAGCTATGGTGGTGGGGAGTGGGGACATAATATTAACATTATTTTTTTTTTTTGACATTTGAGCATACATATACACACTATTGATTTTGTGAACAAAATAAGAAATTCACTTAAATATATTATTACATTACAATATATGCATTTATTTTATAAAAAACATATTACCAACTAAATAATTAACAAAATCATATATGATTCATAAAAACAAAATAAGTGTATTATCGGAGTTAATTAGTCCGAATTTGGTCATGAATCGATACAACTTAAAGAACTCGCGCATATTCATTCTTTGGCTAAGTTTTAAGCAAATCAAACATTACCATGATGTTAATTTATTTAATATATATTTAAAGAAAAATAATATGAAAACAATAGAAAGTGCTTAATTTAATAATTTGATGTTAAATAGTGGAAACTAGAAGAAGGCAATAATACTTGATTTGATTCCAAAATAGTCTTTGTAAAATGGCTCTATTATGTGACTCAATTTGAGGCTAATTTGGATGAGTCATCAGTCCCATTATTATTCAAAAGTATTAAATGTACTAAAAAAACCAATATTTTTGTTAAATATGTAAATAAGCCTCCAATATTTGAAAATGTCTAAAATAATCTAAATTTTATAAAAATGATAAAAATAATTCCAAATGTTAGATAATTATTTTTCACTTTAGCTTAAAATATTCAATAAATTAATAATTGTGGATTATAGACTTGCATCATATAGTCATCTCAATTATTAATATTAATATTAATATTATTATTATTACCATATTTATTAAATTAATTGTGTAATTTGTGTGCACATTGTTAAATTAAAAAAAAAAATACTAGCACAATAATTTATCTGACATAATTCACTAATTTTCACCCAATTTGTTCTGTTTTGATAAAGAAATATATAAGTTTTTTAATTGAAAGTTTGAACATGGTATTGTTTTGTGTCATGACTATCATCTCTATTTTCTTGCTTTTTCTTTGTCTTTTTCTACTTCTTTTGTTTCAATTATTTACTTTTTAGCTCCTATTTAAAGTGACCATTTTCTAATAAAATAACATAAACTTAGTGAGAGAAATAATAAGAAAACTAGTATAAATTTATGGATTTAACTTTACAAAATATTGGTATAATGTCTTTAACTTTAGAATATGTTTGTAATGTCTTCAAATTGTTGTGTTTTTGACTAACTTTTTATAGCATGGATAAGTTTCAATTTAAATGTGTGAATCATGAATTTTATTATTTTTATTTTTATTGTTAAAAGTTAAAATAACCCAAAGGTCACTACTTCTCTTCTAACTTAGGTTGTGTTTGAATTGGAGTTTTTTAAAAAGCTTAGAAAGAAAAAAATAATAATTTTTGATAATTTTGAGGAGGTGAATTGATATATATAAATATAATATAAAATAATAATTTAAAATATAAGGTATTTTAGTATTTTGGTTAATGAAATAAGTAATGTGATTATTGAAAAATTGATTTTGTTTAAATTATTTAAAAAACTCAAAGAAAACAAATCTTAAAATGTTTTAAGTGCGAATCGAACCCATAAATTGTGATCTCTTAATAACTGTTCGAACTATATTACTACTTGAAATAAAATAATTAGAAAATTAGAGTTCGAAATTGTGGGTTACTATTAATTATATATATATCCCGTTAATCAAATTACGTTGCATCATTTTCCATTCAATGTCACATCATTCTCTCATATCTCCTTTTTCAATTTTCTTGCTTAATCATTTCTAATATATATATTGTAGGGACATTTTTGCATTTATAATGAAAGTTGAGTGATTGATTTATTCCTTTAATTTCTAAAAATTAACACTTACTATAATGAAACATTTGACCTTCCTTAATAATTTATTAATACCAATACATTCCATTTCTCTATATAAATCATTCCACTCAATCTCTCCCCTCATACAAACACATATGAAAGATAGTCGATATAATTAAGGTAATCTAATGGCCCGTTTGTTTAGTGGAGATAATGAATATGCAGGTTATTCAAGAATGGAGAAAGAAGATCCAGAAGATGTAAAACACAGAACAGCCCAGTTCTTGATCTATAAAACCTTAAAGCATGTCGATGTCGGTCGCAAGAAACCTTCTTGTTGGGGGATTAAAATGTTCAAGCTCAGAATAAAGATCGGTAAAAGAATTAAGACACTTAAGAGGATCGCTATTTCTGCAACCAAACGGGGCCTATGTAAGCAAGTTATCTCAGGTCATGTTAAAGTATGGAAGCTTTTGTTTCGTCGTCATAGAGATAATAATATCTATATATCTTAATTCAATTTCAAATTTATTATTATTTGCTTCTTGATTGTTTTTCTGGAGAAGATGTTATTCAGAAATTAATTAAGGTTTGTTAATATGGAGAGTTATTATATGGATTCTCTGTTTTCTCTGTTATTTATTAAATCTTTTGGTTTTGAATTTTGATTTGTATTCAAATATCATAAAACTTGTATTGCTAAATTGATTGTAAATTCGATTGCGGAGGTTGTCTGGGAGAGGCGAAACAGTAAAAAAAATATAAAATAAATGACTGTTTTACCTCTGCATATGAGAGGGGAATATGGATTATCAATCCCCGTAATAGAGGATCCTATACCATCAGATTGGAGGTAGGATGGGAATTTAGTGGATTCGGGAGAGAAATGCGTTTATAATTCTCGTCCCATTCTAATTCGGGAATTTTATTACTACCATTTTTGTTCGGTTCGATTTTAGAGAATCTTTACGGGTCACCGTTATAACATATCTTACAAAATTTATAACTTTTATAAAATATAGAGAAAAATTAAATATATGATGTTATATATATATATATAATTATGTTTATTAGTGTTCGAGACAAAATCAAGATGATATTAAGGCAGCGTCGGGACGGAGACACAAATATCTTCCCCGATCCATCCCTGGTCAACTACGGTCAAACCGTGAAGAAAATCATCCATAATGAGACAATTTAGATCGAAAACCGTTGAACGGTCTATATATAATTGTCATCCATAATTGTGTTTATTAGTGTTCGAGGCAAAATCAAGATGATATTAAGGCAGCGTCGGGACAGAGATACAAATATCATCCCGCCCCATCCCTGATCAACTACGGTCTAACTGTAAAAAAATCATCCATAATGAGACAATTTAGATCGAAAATCGCTAGACGGATTATAATTGTCATCCATAATTATGATGTTTTATTATTGTAAGTTGGTTTTTATAATTTTTTAAATATTTTATATTTTATAAACTAATTTTAAAATAATTTAATCAAACAAAATCAGTTACAAATAAAGTGGACTTAATAAAATTAGGAAAATTTCCGTACGATAAACACGGATAAGGATAAAAATAAAATAAATTAAAAAAATTATAATAATATTTATTCAATTTTTAAAATTATTAAAATAAAAAATATAACGCCCTCATTCCACATTTTATTCACTTCGATAAAACAACTTATTTTCTCACATGTTTCGTCACATATTTTTTCCGAATGAATTTCTCATTTCGTGACTTTACACTTTCACTTTTTCAATCAAATATTTGATTAATATTTTTTAATAATTAGCATCGTGACCTCACACTTTGGTCAATTAAATATTTGATTCATATTTCTTTAATCATTTTCAAATGATACCGGTCTATTATCCTTCGACAAACCACATCTCAATCACATTTGGTTAAATATTGTACTTGTTTTGTTAGGTTGCAAGTTCGAAACATGCAAATAACATTTTTAATTTATTTTTAACCGTTTTAAATTTATGGGCGGGTCAACCCACAATTCGACCCAAATATCAATTTACTCTCACATAAATATCCAAATTAACCACAGCTCTCGACCCGACAATCCGGACACTTTAAAAATTAATCATCATTATATATATATAAATTAGTTAGTTAAAAATTTAAACTTTTATTGTTAAAATATCTCGCGTTAATTAAATTTGGTGTTGAATCTTAAATATAAAGTGTTGTTAGCTTAGTTGGTTAAAGGGTTGTATTTGTTTTGTTAGGTTGCAAGTTCGAAACTTACAAATAACATTTTTAAATTTATTTTTAACCATTTTAAGTTTATGGGCGGGTCAACCCACAATCCGACTCAAGTATCCATTTACTCTCACATAAATATCCAAATTAATCACAGCTCTCGGCAATCCGAACACTTTAAAAATTAAGCATCATTATATATATAGATTAGTTAGATAAAAATTTGAACTTTTATTGTTAAAATATCTCGCGTTCATCAAATTTGGTGTTGAATCTTAAATACAAAGTGTTGTTAGCCAAGTTGGTTAAAGTGTTGTACTTTATTTGTTAGGTTGCAAGTTTGAAACCTACAAATAACATTTTTAAATTTATTTTTAACCGTTTTAAGTTTATGGGCGGGTCAACCCACAATCCGCCTCAAGTATCCATTTACTCTCACATAAATATCCAAATTAACCACTGCTCTCGACCCGACAATCCGAACCCTTTAAAAATTAAACATCATTATATATATATATATATATATATATATATATATATATATATATATATATATATATATATATATATATATATATATATATATAGATTTTCATTTCTTACCTATCAAAGACAAAAATTAAGTTACAAATAAGAATTATAATAACTTTAATTAATATATTTTTAATTTGATAGGCAAATATCCGAACATTATACATTAGAATTTTTATATTTTAGAATTAAATCAATACCAGTTAGACAGCTCAAACTAATTTAAATATATAGTTTATCCTTGAAAATATTACTTATATTTTAAAAATATGACAAAATAAATTATATATTGGTGGCAGACTGAAAATCTATCAAGAAATAGTTTATTTACTTTTGGCACAGCTCTTTGTGGGCTGTTTTAATATAAAAAAATGATAGTGAAATAGATTTTATGATTAATTTAGTTGCACCATTTTGAAAGGAGACTATTGTTTGTCTCAATATAATAATAATAATAATAATAATAATAATAATAATAATACAGCTACAGTTATGCAAATCATGTTTTAATGTAAACTTCCACTTAATACAGCTACCCTATTTTAAAACTGTAATATATTTTATTTAGGAAATTTATCTTCTTTTCTTTTTTTTAAATTTAGTAAATTTGTACTAGCCTCTAAGCACTTTGAATGAAAATTATAGATAAGAAGTTTACTAACTTGTGCTACAAATTAAGAAATCTATGTTTCTATCTTTTAATTTAATTAATAAAAAAGATTGTGTAAGGTATACTTTTGATGTTAAAATTTATTTGTTGACTTATAAAATTGACAAGGCACTATAATTAATATAAACTCTCATTTATTACCAATGTTCTTAATTATATTTGCCGGTGCTTTAGGATGTATTTTTGGGTGTTTTCTTTATGATGGACCGAAAAGTGCAATAAAATTACACGCAAAAGATTGCAATAATAGAAAAAAGTTATTACAACGAAAAGCAACATCGAAATCTTGAAAGATAATAGAGAGGGTGTTTTGTATTACTCTTATGAACTCTCTTTGGCAACCTAAGAAGTGTCTTTCTTGAGAAGGGGCTCTCTATTGTCTTTCCATTTGTCTAAACGAGTTTTGGCTTTCTCCACCTGTGAATATTTTCAGTTATATACGAAAGTAACCAAATTCGAGAAGAATATATAGTTGGATTTTACCTCTTTATTCCAGTCATTTCGAAAAGTTACCCAAATCAAGATCAATGTTTGCATTAGCGTCCCTCCTATCATTCCCGACCATATTCCCTAGACGTATAATCAAACTAAATCAAATCAAACATCTACTATTGAAATTTCCAATATTTGCATACATGGCTATATAAAGTGTCACAAATTTGTTAGACAGATGTATCTAAATTACAATCTTGAGATAATAAAGTAATTTTAACTATTAGCCAAAAAGAAAAGTTTTATTTGATCTTGTTTCATATTCTTGTTGGCCAATGGGTATTTGGTTTAGATACTTTTTATTTATATTTATCTATCATATATTCTATTTAAAAACAATTTTTAATAATGTTATGAAACCTAGTTTAATTAGACAATTTGACACAACTTTAACTCCAAAAGTGTTTTCATAAAAGAATACATACCTTGGTGCCTAGATCAAGTTTAAATCCTAAGAAAATACCAAGTGGAATCCCTATAATGTAATAGCATCCCACGTTTACATACGCTACAAACGATTGCCATCCACATCCAACCGCGACACCTTCATTTTTCATCCACAACATTAATTTATAAACAAAACATCCAAGAAAAAAAATCAAACAAATTCCTAAAAACCATTAGAAATTTGAGTTAATAAAGTTGTAACGAAAATACATAAATCTAGACATACCCGATAACACTGGTTGAATCCCGTTAAGAATAAGAGTGACGGCTAGATAAGGACAGAGCTCGGACACTGCTTTCGCGACTGTCTCCCCTTCTGTGAACGCGTAGCTGATGACATTGCGTAACGCCATGACGACACATGCTCCAATAACCGAAAATACAAGTGAAACCAAAGTAACCACCAAAACAGAAAATGCAGCTGCTTTTGGGTTACCAGCTCCTAGTTCATTCCCCACCCTTACACTACACAATTCAATTCAAATATTCAAATTCAAATAATTAATAATAATTATTATTTCTTTAATTTACAAAGATTGTACCTAGCTGCTGCATTGAAGCCCACTGATATCATAAACATCAACCCATTTACCAACATACTGCCCAAAATAATTTTAAAAATTAGAATTAAATTAATTTAATTTTTAAAAATTATTTATTAAATTGTACCAAACAGATAGGGCATCAAGAGAAAGTTCAGGGTCCTCAAGCCAACCAGCAATGAGAATCAATAACTGCATATACCAAGTTTCCAAACAGAGCATAACAGCTGAACCGGCAGATAACTTAACAAAATCCCATAAACCGGAGAAAGCCTCCCATTTAAACCCGGTCCAAGTAGTCTTACAACGTGGGCTTATCAAGATATATCCAAATTGGGCTAACACAATTATCCACCAAGAAACACTTAATACAATTGAAGCCCCAATAAGGCCCAGCCCAAATTTATACACAACAAACCAGGTCAGCAACACGTGGAATGCCAACGTGGCAGCTGATATGTAAGCACTGGGACCCACAATGCTTTGTGATTGTAGAAATTTTTGAATTGGGAAGTTGATGGCATAAGCGTAAATTTGTGGGATTAAACCGTAAACGTATATAGAAGCTTCTGATGCAACCGACTTTGGTTCGCCGATTAATAAGAGGATTTGTTTGGATAGAGCGTAGACCACCGTAAGAGGAATGGCGGTTGTGGTAAGGACGATCACTGCCCGTTGAAAGTAGATCCCTAACATCTCATACCTGTGGGCACCGTAGGCTTGGCCGCAGAGAGTTTCTACCGCACTGCCCATTCCTAGCTGCTCATTGATCCGGTTTTTTATGTCCCGGTTCAGAGTTAAAAAAACAGACAAGAACCAAAAACAATACTAATTAAATGACTATGTTTAGCAAATATTGTATTTATTATTAATTTTAAAACAAAAATAATAAAATAAGTGTAAAATGTTAAGTAACTTTCCTTCCAACATTAAAACGAATATAAATTATACTAGAAATATTAATTTATCACTTATTTTTATAATTGATATAGCTCAATTATGAGAAATTCTTGATTGATTTTTTTTGACTTTTCTCAATCATTTTTTCTTCTCATTCACTCTCAAAATAGAGTCGGTCATGGGTTTTGGGCTATCCCAATTTCCAACCCCACGAAGAAAAAGTTGAAATTTTTAACATTTTGATAAAAAAATTGTTTTGGTGAGATTTGAACTCAAACCGAATAATATTTTTAAATTTGTCATCAATCACTCTACTACAATATTTTATGTTTAAAAAAACACTATATTTCTTAATGTTTATATTTCATAATGTTTTAGGAAATGAGTTGCATTGGGAGTGGGCTGACCTGCCCGGGTCTTTCTGGACTTACCCCAGGATCGGCCTTGCCCTCAAATATCCAACTACCGATTTTACCAAATCGATCCGATCGATCGATTTGTTCGTATAAAAAACCAAAAAAATAAAAAAAAAATAAAAAAGAAGAGAAATTACCATAAGGCCATAAGCAAATAGTTGAATTCCATTGTTGCCAAGAGAGGCGGCGGCAAGCTGAAGATTGCCGAGGTGGCCGGAATATATTCGGCTCGACATTGACATGGCGTTGTTTATTAGATACATCATTACCGTTGGAGCCGCCAACTTGAACAGGAGCCTCAGCTCGATTCCAGCTGCCACCACAACACGTTTCCAGGGTTTTAACTGCCTGTCCGAAAGCACTCTCTCTAGCTCAGAGCTGCCGCTTGATCGGCGCGGCTCACCAACTGACTCCGACCTCGACTCCACCACTGAACCCATTTTCTCTTTCTATGTTTTTTTTTTTTAGAGATTAGTAAAAGTTTAGTTTGGTGAAAAAAATGTTATATATATATATATATATATATTGGATTATCATTATCTATATTATAGAAAGAAAAAAGATTATTTTATTTTTTATTAATCATATTTTTAGTCAATTAAATAATTGTGATTAAAAATATACTTCATAAATTTAGATAAATATTATTATAGATAAATGATAATTATAACATACTGTAAGAGAAAATAAAAAATAAGTAAACATACTAAATACTAATTAGTAAAATAAAAAATATATATATTAAAGAAAGATAAAAAAAAATATTAAATTAGATTATAAAAATATAATTAATCCAATCTAAATCTATTATATTCTAATTCGTATTAAAACTTTAAATTACTAATTTGGACTTAGAATGAAAAATGTAAAATCAATGCTTTTAATTAATTATACAAATTTTTATTTACAGCTGGCTTAACTTATATTCATATATATCAGGTTCTTATTAATTTAAACTTTCCAAATAATATTGCTTGATGAAAAACTTGATTTATTTGGATTATAATACTTGACTTAAATAGTAATAAATCAAATGTAGTTAATATTGTAGAATATTGTAAAAGATAGTAAGATAATTTGAATAATGAGATGACTTCATTCCTTTAAGAATTGTTTTAGATGACTAAAAAAAAATTTACAGAATTTTTTTTTTACAATGTTTAAATATTGTGTTAATTTCTTTAATAATTTTGAACGTTAGTTATATGTTTGAGCTTGTCAGTAAAGCTTCAAATTCATTTAATAGTATCCGACTTATTCAAATACGTATTGTTGGGTGTATTTGATACATTTAATCGCTTAAATTTTTTATTATATTTTAAAATTATTTAGAGTATTCACTAAATGTTCATTATTTGATTTTATTTATACGCTATAGTTTATTATTATAATATTACTTTATTCATATTTTAAGTTCAATCAAACTAGTCCTACATGTTAAAGTGAAAATATCTAAATTCTTAAGTAGTAGGTTAAGATTCCAAATTAATTAACTTTTTGATACATTAATGAATTGATTGCTGACTCATTAGCACACAACAAGACATAAGATCAACGCCATCTCTTGTCTCTACGATAGGATTATATGATTTTAATTAATTCATTTTAAATCTCTTTCACAGAAAGTTATCTGCCATTACCATTATTTTCAATTAAAACACTGGTTTGAATTTGTAACCGGGAAAATTCTTTCATTAGTTTAATACCTATTTGAAGTACACGTGTTAATATTGGAGATCTGGAGTGGCATGAGATTATATGGTTTCAACATTGGTTTGCGTGTTAAACATTTTTTAAAACAAAACATTAATTTTATAAAAAAATTGACAAGTACTTAGATCGTTTTTAAAATGAATTATGTAAATATAATTATTTATTTTTTTCAAATTGTAATAATATGGAAATTTGTTATAATCAAATAACACATTGATTTGAAATTCAATTTAAATTAATTAATCACAATTAATTTAAGAAAATATTATTAATAAAAAAAGTGTACGTGTACAAACGTTCTTTATATCAGAATTTTGTTTTTGGTTCGAAGTTTGATGATACTCGGAAAAGAACTTTCGCACTTCATCCTCCGTACCTGTCCGAAGACGGTCTCTATATATAAAGTTGGCTTTTGAAAATCGGTTATATCTTTTAGTTTTAACCAATTATTTTTCTGGGCCTAGTCATGCATTTAGGTTTTAACGTTATTTAAAATATTGAAACATCAATATTTAAATGTTGGTATATGTTGCGGATGATAACTATTTTGGAAATACCTAAATAATATTAGTCATTTTTAAAGGCATTATGGTTTAGAAATAAACACAAACAAGCTCTTATTGAAATATTTTTGTGGAAATATCCCACAAATATTTAAAACACATTTTCTAATTTTTTGGGATTTTTAGAAAATGATTTAAAGTAAAAACTTACAAAAATAATTTTGAATTTTGAAAAATGAAACTAAATAGGCTCCTAAGGCTTGGGTCAGATTTTATCGGTTGAGGTCCAGAGACCCTCGGCCTGGGCTTGGGATCTATCGGTCTGAGTACCAGAGTCTCTCGGTCAAGGTACTAAGGACTATCGGTCCTTAACTGATCTTGTCGGTCTATGTGTAAAAACCTATCAGTCATGGAGTCATGGACTAGCCTGGGCTAGGTTTCTCGGTCCTAGATCTAGGAGATCTTGGTCTCAAGTCAAACCTATCGGTCCTAGGTTCGAATTTCATCGATCCTAGCTCAAGAACATCGGTCCTAGGTCTCGTTCCTAGCTCAAGAACATCGGTACTTGGTCTCGATCTTAGGTTGATTTTCTCTGTCCTTGGGTCTCGGTCTAGACCGAGGATCCTCGGTCGAATATCTCGGTCCTAGGCTCGCAAGGCCTCGGTCCTCAAGAACACAAATATTCATTTTTTAAATTAGTTTTTTTAGCTCCGATTTTTTGATCCAAGAGTTTGGGTAGATTCACAAAGCTCTCAAGAACATGTTGATCATCATCTCAAGGTATGGATCGATCTAGATGATGATCAATTTGTTCAAAACAATTTTTTTTTATCAAAAATTGGGTTTTTAATTTTAAGGATGTTTTGAAGTGAAAGGAGTTATCCAATAGCTTTCTTATAACATATATACTTAACTGGTACCAAAACAAGAATACTTGTTGTTCGTTTTGACCAATTCAATAAATCAAAATTTTCATTTTATTTTGAATTTTTTTATTATAATCAACATGGTCGGGATAGATCAAACATGTTGCAATTGGTTGCTCAACATCATTAAAATCATGTTGGGAAGCTTTTTGGGTTTCAATTAGGGGTGAGCAAACGGGTAAACCCAACCCGTATTACCCAACCCATATTCAACCCAAATTAAATTTACCCAACCCATAATTCAACCCATATTATTTACTAATATGGGTTGGGTATGTGTTGGGTTGAGTATGAGTTGGGTAACCCAAATTATTTATTTTTTATTTTTTTATTTAACATGTATTTGACTCATTTAACACATTTTTATTCGTTTAACACGTTTTTGACATTTTTAATACGTTTTTCACACGTTTAACACGTTTTTGACACGTTTAACACGTTTTTGGCACGTTTAACACATTTTTGACACGTTGAACACATTTTTCATGTTTTTGGCATGTTTAACACGTTTTTAACACGTTTAACACGTTTTTGGCACGTTTGACACGTTTTTGACACGTTTGACACGTTTTCGACACGTTAAAAACATTTTGAGACATTTTTGGCACGTTTAACACGTTTTAACACATTTAACACGTTTTTGACATTTTTAATACGTTTTTCACACGTTTAACACGTTTTTGACACGTTTAACACGCTTTTGGCACGTTTAACACATTTTTGACACGTTGAACACGTTTTTCATGTTTTTGGCATGTTTAACACGTTTTTAACATGCTTAACATGTTTTTGGCACGTTTGACACGTTTTGACACGTTTTGACATTTTTTTTCACGTTTTCGACACGTTAAAAACATTTTGACACATTTTTGACACGTTTAACACGTTTTCCACGTTTTTGACACGTTTTGACACGTTTAATACGTTTTTCACATTATTGACACATTTCACACGTTTTTCACATTTTTGGCACGTTTAACACGTTTTGACACGTTTAACACGTTTTGACACGTTTAACTCGTTTACCACGTTTTGAGACGTTTAACACGTTTTTGACACGTTTTGAGACGTTTTGAGATGTGTTCGACACGTTTAATGCGTTTTCGACACGTTTAATGCGTTTTCACACATTCAACACGTTTAACGCATTTGACACGTTGGACAGTATTTTCATGTTTTGACATGTTTAACACGTTTTTAACACGTTTGACACATTTTTTACGATTACGACACATTTAACACACTTTGACACATTTTTCACGTTTTGGCACGTTTAACACTTTTTGACATGTTTAACATGTTTTTCACATTTTTCACATTATTAACACGTTTAACACGTTTGTAACATGTTTAACATGTTTTTCACATTTTTCACATTATTAACACGTTTAACACGTTTGTAACATGTTTAACACGTTTGTAACATGTTTAACATGTTTTTACACGTTTTTCATGTTTTTGACACGTTTAACACGTTTTGACACATATTCTACGTTTTTGGCACGTTTAACACGTTTTCCTCGTTTTTGGCACATTTTGATACGTTTAACACGTTTTTGACACATTTAACATGTTTTTCACATTTTTGACACGTTTAATGTCAAACGTGTTAAACGTGACAAAACGTGTTAAAACTTATCAAAACGTGTTAACGTGCAAAAAAATATGTTAAATGTGTAAAACGTGTTAAAATGTCAAAAACGTGTTAAACGTGCCAAAAACGTGTTAAACATGTTACAAACGTATTAAACATGTTACAAACATGTTAAACGTGTTAAGAATGTGAAAAACATGTTAAACATGTCAAAAACGTATTAAACGTACCAAAATGTGAAAAATGTGTTAATGTGTGAAAACGTGTCAAATATGTCAAAAACGTGTTTAACATGCCAAAAACGTGAAAACATATTTAATGTATGAAAAACGTGTTAAACGTGTGAAAACGTGTTAAATATATCAAAAACGTGCCAAAAACGTGAAAACCGTGTTAAACTTATCAAAAACGTGTTAGTTATGTTAAAAACGTGTTAAACGTGCTAAAAACGTGTTATATTTGTCAAAAACGCGTTAAACGTATTAAAAATGTCAAAAACATGTTAAACATGACAAAAACGTGTTATTAGTATGAAAACGTGTAAACATGTCAAGAACTTGTTAAACGTGCCAAAAACATAAAAACGTGTTAAACGTGTAAAAAACATGTTTTAAGTGTGAAAACGTGATAAAAATATGAAAAACGTGTTAGACGTGTGAAAAACGTGTTAAACATATCAAAAACGTGTTAAAATGTCAAAAACGTGTTAAAATGTCAAAAACGTGTTAAACGTGCCAAAACCGTGAAAATCGTGTTAAACTTATCAAAAACGTGTTAAACGTGCCAAAAACGTGAAAATCGTGTTAAATTTATAAAAAAAACGTGTTAACGTATTAAATATGTTAAAAACGTGTTAAACGTGTCAAAAACGTAAAAAACGTGTTAAACTTGTCAAAAATGCGTTAAACGTATTAAACATGTCAAAAACGTGTTTAACGTGCAAAAACGTGAAAAACGTGTTATTAATGTGAATATGTGTTAAATATGTCAAAAACGTGTTAAACGTGTCAACAACGTGAAAACGTGTTAAACGTGTCAAAAACGTGAAAACGTGTCAAAAATGTGAAAACGAGTGAAAAACATGTTAAACGTATGAAAAATGTGTTAAACGTGTTAAACGTGTGAAAAACATGTTATAAGTGAAACGTGTTTAAAATATTAAAAACGCGTTAGATGTGTGCAAAACTTGTTAAACGTATGAAAAATATGTTAAACATGTCAAAAACGTGTTCGACTTAAAGTTGGAAGATGATTAGTTTATATTGGATTAATAATAGAGAATTAAACTAAACTTATATAATTTGGGTAATTTGGGTAACCCTAACCCAAATTAAACTCAACTCATACTCAACCCAACCCATACTCAACCCAACCCATATTAACCAACCCAAATTAATATTTTGGGTTTGGGTAAACCCATATTATGCTCACCCCTAGTTTCAATTGATTTATCGATTCTATCATATATGGATAGTTTCTAAATGATCATAGGATCAATATTTAATCATAAAATCACATAAACAGTAAGCATACAAGCTTTTGTAATTTGAAATAAAATTTTTAAATTCAAACTATTAATATGAATTCGAGGATGATTGGAACCTTACCACGGATTGGAGCACTCTTTGATCCTTATGGAAACTTTCTGGATGCACATGTCTGAGCTTCGAGTGCTTAAACAGAAAATTCGAAAAATCCAAAGCTTTGAAGCTTTAATGACGAATTTTGATTTTCTTTGATTTAAGGGTGCTATGTTGGTTTGTTATCTTCGGTATGACTTGAGGATGATATTTATACTACTCCTAAGTCGGTTGGGAGAGCCTAATGACTTGAATCAGCCAAAATACATTTAATGTATATTGGTTGTTCTTGAGTCAACTCGTCGGAGTAAGCAGTGACGAAGCCTACGGTTGCAGGGAGAATGATCATCATCGTAGGGTGATCATTATGGCTTTTGAATCCGTCAAAACCATCAATAAATGACTGAGTTCCAAAAATCCAAAATTGATTTGTGTTCTTCATCCTTATCTTCGCGGCATCGCGATGAGGAAGATGATCGGAGGCCAAAACAATGTCGTTTTAGGCGTGTTTTGGCGTTCCGTCTTGACGTCGTTGGCGTCTATTGTTCCGTTATCGTTCCGGCTAACAGTCTATCTCTTCATTTGCTGCGACCCGGGCGCGCTTCAGCTCGGCTACAATCGACTGTGTGGAAGCTCCTAGAGCGTTGGATGAGTTTTCAGCGTCCATCCAATGGACGCAGCTCCTGCTGCAACAGATTCATCTGTTTTCGGCTACACCCGATTACATATTTATATTATTTATTTATTTATTTAAAACCTTAAGTGTTTATTTAAAATTGATTTTTCTTTCACCCTTTTGACTTTAAATTTGATCTTTTCAAATACACAAAATATTAAAATAAATATTAAAATAAATATTACAAATATTTTATCAAATTATTTTATTTTATTTTTGTATACTTCTAAGATTTAAATAAATAATTCTCTTTAGATGAAATACATATAACAATTCATTAAAATTATTTATTTTTGTCAATAAATTTTCTAAAACTATTTTGAGATATTATGAGTAGAACATTTATTTCAAATAATTTTATTTTTTTATTTTGGGCTTAACTCTTAATTAATTTGATTAATTAATCATAATTAACACATTAATTAATCATAATTAATTGTTTTAAATAGATTTTTGACCATGGGTTAATTATTTTGATTTTTTTTATTTAAAAAATAATTCAAAATAATTATTTTTATTTTATAAATTAAAGTGTAGATTTTTAATGTTTACAGAATTGCGCTTACATTACGATTATATAATAAGTTAACATAGTTTTAAGAAATAAGTTCTATGGTATAATAAAATCAAACATAATGAAAGTTTTTAAAAAACGGAAAAACTATCATGATACCTCATAGTCATGGTTCTTCATTTTCATATGAAAATCGAACCAATGATATTTTGGTTTTTTAAGTGACTATTTTTACCTGAACACTCTGGTGAGGCAAATAAATTGTATAAATATTTGAATCAATTAAAAAATATAAGTTAAAAAGATTAAATGTATCAAACACATAACATTAACGATTTGAATAAGGTGAATAATATCAAACATAGAAGTGGATCTATGTTCAGCTCATCCCGGAAAAAAATATATTACGGTAAAAATGTGACATAATTTCTTAATTTCTTGAAAAAAAATCAATTTATTTCCCTATTTTTTCTCTAATTCATAGAAATGAAACAAAATATACTTTTATCCACTTATTTTATTTATAATTTTCCTATTATATTTTAAGTCCACCCAACTCAATTTTGGATTTGATGATTAGCGAATAAGTTAGAACAATAAGTTAGTTGAATCAAACTAACCTAGATATATTTACATTTAGCAAACATTTGAGAGCTATTTTAGGTTGTATGTGAAAAAGTCCTTATAATAACAGCATGTCTTTTTAGATGAGTTTAATTTGTAGACACTGACAGAGTGTCCCAAATTTTGGGCTTCCCTAAAAAAAAAAAATATATATATGGATTTTTTATTTATCTAAGTCTAATTTTAAAAAATTATAAAAAAAAAAAGTTATTTTCAGTAATATTTTAACTTATAATCAAATAAAAATTATATTTTGTTTATCACTATTCTTCAAATCTATATATATATAATGACACTTAATTTTTAAAGTGTCCGAATTGCCGGGTCGAGAGCTGTGGTTAATTTGGATATATTTGAGAGTAATGGATACTTGGGTCGAATTGTGGGTTGACCCGCCTATAAACTTAATACGGTTAAAAATAAAATAAAAAATGCTATAGGTATGGTTCGAACTTGCAACATAACAAAATAAGTATAATTTTTTAACCAACTAGGCTAATAACACTTTATATTTTAAATTCAACCCAAATTTTGATAAACGCGTGACATTTTAATAATATAAGTTCAACTTTTTAAATAACCAATCTATATATATATATATATATATATATATATATATATATATATATATATATATATATATATATATATATATATATATATATAATGAAGCTTAATTTTTAAAATGTCCGGATTGCCGGGTCCTGTGGTTAATTTAGATATATATGAGAGTAAATGGATACTTGGGTCGGATTGTGCGTTGACCCGTCCATAAAAATTTTACCGTAATATTTTTTTACAGTTTTTATATTATTGCTCGTGCAAATGCACGAGATACATACTAGTTGTACAAAATAACACTTGACCCTGTTTGAAGCGGTGTTTTAGATTTTTCTTAAAAATTCGTATTTGATTAAAATTAGATAATAGAAATCAATTTTTTTACCAAATTATATTTTTTCTCTCTCTACATTTTTATTTAATAATTAAAAATAAATTTTGTATTTTAATAGATAAAAAAGTTATAATTGAAATGATATATTAAGTTTATGATAAAAAAAATTATGACATGAAATTCATTTCTTCAACCTTAATTATATATAATTGTTTGAATGAAAAAAAAAAATCTACACTTAAGTAATCAATATGATTTAAGTGGGTGTCAAAGTCATGATAACATCTTTTATATATATATATATATATATATATGAATGAGAAGGACAATATTAAATGTACGTGTTACTTTCACCACCAACAAAAATTTGTGTGCCACCGGTTATAATCGGATTTTAATTATACAATTGATTAATTAGATCTTAAATATATTATTTTAAATAGATCTGTAAATAATAATAAAATAATTTTCTTACTTTGATCATATTGAGATTATGAGATGTTCACTTATTAAGTAAAAATAGTTATATAATAGAAAATTACAAATTAAAATAAAAATAAATTAGTACTTTAATTAATAAATTATTTTGTACTATTGATATTTTAAATAAGTAAAGTAGTGTGAATATTCAAATAATATACATGATTGATATAAGTTTTTTCAAACAAATTTTATGTATAATTAATTTCAAATAATATAAAAAATAAATTATACAAAAATAAGTTTGAGTTATAAATATATATATATATTATTTAAAAATATATATACACATTCTCTAATCTACATTTTCAGGTGCATTGTAAAATTTAAAAATTTCTTCAGAAAAATTTAATTTTAACTCATTTATTTAGCGAACCGAATATCACCCTATCGACAGTTTAAAGTTTTCTCGTGTACATTTCAATACCGAACTGAACAGCTTGCAACCCTATTTTATATAAAATAGCAATTTTAGGTTTCATTTAAAAAGTCACAAATAGATCAATTTAGGTTTCATTTAGGTTTGAATTTGTAAAAATATAGTTATGATAGGTTATGCCAATGGCACTTATTAACTCCTTGCACATCAGAAAGATAAGATAGAGATATTGATCTGTTGTTGTTTCTCTGTGGAGTAAGCCCAGTTTGAGATAAAAGGCAAAATCTTTACCAAAAGTGAAACATGAAGCTTTTGAACATAGACCATTGGAGCAAGAATTGGTACAACTTTCTAAAAGTTAACCGAAAAGTTTAAATAATTCTGTTAAATTATTCATTTAGTGACGTATCGCGGATGAGAAAGATTCCTCTTTATGTTTCAGCCTTTAACAAAATCATGAAAAAGGCGACTAAACTTTATGAAACTCAATCACACCTATGAATCTGACTGCATCTTATGTCTACGACAAGGTGCCGAATGTGAGGGGCATACCACTTTACTCTCTCCACATGCTGCACCGAGACATCCCAATCGTAACCTGACAGTCAAACAACAATCTTTAACACAAATGAGTCTGTTTTTTGTATTTGAAACCTATTAGTCTAGGTTTAGTTTACAAATGTAATCACATCTGACATTGCATTTGAAACAAAATCTTACCTTCAGATGCAGCAATCTCGGAGATGGACTTCTTAACGTGTTCAGTCCATGATACTTCCTCGACATCTTTCACAGTTCCATGCACATGCAATATTCCACCTTGGCTCCTGCGTTTTAAATTACTATTATTTATTTATTTTTACAATGCAAAGAAAGCAAAGTTTTCAGTTCAATTATAAACCTTAAAGCCCTAACAGCCGTAATCCAACTGCCCTCGCTTGTGGGCAACAAACCTAGAGAGACTCGATCAGCTATTCCCTGTGAGTAGATCGATGGGTTAAGGCACATAAACAAACCATTCATTATTAAAACATAAACACTAGTTGAGTAATATCGTATACTTACTTTAGGTGCCATAATTGTGTTATCTCCTTCAAGTACAATGCAACGATCGTCCACTGAATTGATTCGAAGGTTCCTTTTCAAGGCCTCAATTGCATGAGGATTCCACTCACAAGCATAAACAAATTTTGCATTTGCCCTTCTCAACCAAATACAGTAGAGGATAATAAGATTTAGCAATGTTATAAAAAAAAATCTTTTGAGACAAGGGACTTGTTCCATCATGGGATATTTGGATAACTAGAGATCATTTGGGTAAAATGACATTTAAGGATATAAAGATATAATGAAAAAAAAATTATATTTAAAAAAACAAATTGAGAGTAATTTAGTTGATGATTTTGAATAAAAGGATTGATGATGGGACAATAGGTTATTTGAGATTGAATTCAAATAATCCATATTGAACAAGGCCTCATATAACTCTTCATAAAACAAGTCCTTATTGTTTTTTTCTTCTTATCTGGATCCGTTTTCAAATACAAAAACATAAATAGATTTTAGAATTTGTGTCTCCCACTAAATTTAATTTTCAAATGTATATGTACGTTGAAACGTATCCAGATAAACATGAACAATAAGTATTTTCAAATGGGGATTTATTAAAACACAACAGGGTAACTCAAGTAAAAAAAATGATTATCTAAGAGGTTAAGGTCTCATATTCAATTCTTACCAAGAACGTCCTGATTCAAGTGTGTTGTCATGCTAGACTCTTCAAGATAATAAACTATGGTCACAAAATAAGAAATGGGGCCTATTATATTTCATCTAGTCCCATTTTCTATCGTAAACAAAGCCCACAAATTTTTTTCTAGAGCAGGTTAAGTGGCTAACACAACATATTGTTACCAATGAACCCTAATACTATCAAGGTACTTTAAGTGGGAGTAATGCAATAATATTAATCTAAAGAAAGTTTTTGTGGTGCCTTGACGGGTATTATACCTGACGAGAAATGGCAAAACAAAGTAACCGATTCCAGCAAACAAATCTACGACAGTTTCTTCTCTACAATCAAAACGACCCACGCGAAGCTTCTCCGATAGATTACCCCACGAGAACATACATTTGGTTGCATCGAATGAATAAGTTATTCCATTTTCACGGTGATCAACCCAGCCACCACCATCGCCAAAAACTATCTCCAATTTACTATCCCTAGTCCCGGTTGGAGCGATTGAACCCTATAAAATTAGTTACACAAATAATCAAACCAACAATTATAGGAAATTAAGAAACATTTCAGCTCACCTGTTTAGCAAGACGGTTGGTTCCTAGTGAATCTGCAACAATAGGCCAAATCTCCTTCCCTAGTGAATCCCATACTGTATTCTTGAAACAAGTCACCGGAAGTACAACAATGTCCCCCAGCCGTTCCCATCTGATCTAGAAAGAAAAAACATTACTAAAAATAAATCAAAAGAAAAGGCAAAGAGTAATAATAAGAACCTAGTTGGTAGCTCCTCCAGGAGTTCAAGGGGCAAGCCTTCACGTTCTAGCACAACCCTTATTGCTTCTCTCATAATTTCCGAAGGAGGGGTAGGAATTTTTCTTCGTTCAGCGAATTGATCGATGATCTTCTTCCCTCCACATGCCTTTAGAAGGTCTAATGCTTTAGAACAAGACAAATTTTGGATGGTATTATCCTCTTGTAATATATCTTCAGATTGATTTTCCTTTTTCAAGTATAAGGAACAAAAAGTTTCAGTCACAGGGAAACAAATATTAATGCCCTTTTCGTTTGAGTAAACCTTTCTCGCGGAATCCAACCATCCGAATTCTTTTAATATATCCTTTCCCAGCTTGGCATGTTGCCTTTCAAGCTGTAGGGAAGAAACCATCTGCAAGACAATGTCATCATCAGCTTGCATTTGCTTTTCTTCAACCTGGATCTTATTTGAGGATATAAGTGGAAGCAAACTCAATTTCATCGGTTGACTGAACTTAGTTCCAAATGCATAACAGGCTGCACCACCACCAATCATGATTAAATCATCGCCCACAACATTAACTGTCGAACGAACAAATAGTTCTTGGCCAATAGAATTAAGCCTAACATGTCTCCATTCACGATTCTTTAAATCGAGCAAGGATAGTTCTTGATAACGTTGTCTGATAGGGCACCCACCTAAGATACCTATGTAATTTTTGTAAACAAACATCAAATGTGAAAATCTTGGATATGGGTATCGCCCAATTATTTCATTTTCGTTCTTCCATTTGCGGGTTTGAGTGTCGAATGAGTAAAGTTCACCGAGTGCCTTTTCACCGTCATAACCGCCAAACATAAATAGTTGGGATCCATTCGCGACTAAGGAATGGGAATGACGAGGGCATGGCCATTCTCCGCCTTCGTTTGGAATCTCATACCACTCGAGACTAATGGTGTCGAGAAAATAAAGTTCTGATGAGACTGTATCGTTAACGAGTCCCCCAAATACATATATCTTTGAATCGACAGAAACAGATGCATGGCGATGCCTAGAAAAAAAACATATTCTAGTTAAATCAGCACATAAAATTTCTAAACTACATATCAAACAAGGTTAAGAACATCACCTGGGGGAGAAAGTATTGGCCGAAACTTGTAAAAGGTTCCATTTATTTGTTTTTGAATCTAAAACCCAAACATCATTCAAGATATTAACCGGGTCAGCTCTGCCTCCAATAACAAACATAAGATCATCAATCATGCAAGAGGAATGCCCTAACAGTGGACATGGAGCCTGTTCACAATTGATAGAATCCAGTTTTCCATTTAATGGGTCAAGCACCAAACAATCGTTTCTCCTAGAATGTCGACCAATCCCTCCAAAGCCACCGAAAATGTAAACTAGCTTATTGTCTACATTACTCAATGTGCAAGCAGTGTGGCCCCAAATGAATAGCTTCTCAACAGATTCACCAGAAATCTCAATTTGGTCCATACATAGACCTGAATCCAGAGAACCCAATACGCCTGCTCAAAGATTCAAACATTCAAACTTTCTGACACAATAAATGGGTTACAATCAAATTAACCAAATACCTGTTTGAGAAACCTCGCCATGATCAGACACATTGATCTGACAATCAGATTCCGGAGCCTCTGAACCGCCAAAACCCTTGTCCAACAATGCTCTATGAAAATTGTCTGTCCTCCGCTGATTTGAGTCCATTTTCTCATTGGCAATTCCAATGAGAAACTTCACATACTCCGGTGACACCATAAGTTTCCCAGCATCTCCTAGTGGCACTTCCATCCGTATGGAACATCGAATCGCAACGATAACTCGTTTGCTCACATTAGTAATACCCGATTCCCGGAACCCACAAGAGATAGCTAAAGAAACCAACGACTGAGCGGACGAGACATCTATACACTCAATGGCTATAATCAACGGTTCGAAACGTAGTACGAGACTGGAATCATAAACTGGATCTTCCGGCGATAAACTGGTGTTGAAAAGAAGGTCGACTACTGAATCGGGTTTGACAGGGTCATGGGAGATCAAGACCCAAGACCCGCCTTTGGCTTTCTTCTTGGAAGAGGCAACGGCAGCGTTAGGTTGGGAGAGAATGGAGATTCGACCGGAGCAAGAACTTGTAGTGAAGTAAGAAGAATGGGAATTGATGGCGGCAAGTAAGGGTATGATTGGTGCATCAATGTTGCCTTTTGGTGATTTATCAGGCGCCGGCGAGTTCATATCTGCTAAAGCTACTGCCTTTCTTTTCTCGAAATCCATTCTTGAATCTATCTACCTCTAATTTGAGCTTACCAAGCTATGGAGGCTGTGATGGCTGCGGCTCTCGTCAAAACAATGGAAGACCTTCCTCTGAATCGGCGGGGTAACGAAAGATTGGATTTTTTTCTTTCTATTTTGGGAAATAAGTTCATTAAACCCCCCACCAAGTTATACAAAATTTTGTTTTTCTTCCTTAAACTTGTCATATGTTTGTTATGCTTCATAAACTTTTATAGATGGATCAAATTATTATTTATTGGCTGATTTTCTTAATATTTTGATATACATACACTTGTGTCTTTAATAAATTGTATATGGATTAAGAATTTAAAAAGAGTTACAAATTAGATTATTATGTGATCCTTTTTTATCTTAGATTCAAATGACTCCTAAAATTTTGAGAAAGTATGTTTGAACAAAATGTCCTCACAATAAATTATCCATGAGTAGATCTTATCAAATTAGAATTAAAACATATATATGAGACAACTAGAAATATAAGGATATAAATGTAGTTAAATATATATTTTTTATTTTATTTAAAAAAAAATCCATACAATATGACAAGGAATGTGTAAAATTGAATGTGATGCTTACTCAAATCATATAGAGTAAAATCAACATGACATAAAGAAAGCATGAATTTAAATGATGTTTGAAAATTGAAAGTATTCTTTCTATTTTCATTGTTAACACTTAACACTAAGTATATATATTTTATTAAGTTTGTAACTTCAACTTATATATTTATTTATTATTTTATAAAATTGTGATCATATTTAATAAATAATATTATATATACATAAATATATGATGTTGTATATATTTTTAATATTAGTCATTTTAATTTTTATAAATTATCAATAATATATAATTCATTAGACAAAACTATCAACATTGTCAAAGAAAGAAGTTAAATGATAGATAGTAGGATTATATGCAAATAGAAAATCCTGTCTCGAAATCTAGAATGTCTCGAAATCTAGAAAGGATTATTTCGACTAGATTTTATTAATGATTGAAAATATTATTACTTGAAATGTTTATGGGTTAAATGATGGTGTAAAGAGATGTATCATTAAGTTGAAATGTTTATGGGTTAAATGATGGTGTAAAGAGATTGCCGGATCGAGAACTGTGGTTAATTTGGATATATGTTAGAGTAAATGGATACTTGGGTCGGATTGTGGGTTGACCCGCCCATAAACTTAAAACGGTTAAAAATAAAATTAAAAATGCTATAAGTATGGTTCGAACTTGCAACCTAACATAACAAATACAACCTTTTAACCAACTAGGCTAATAACACTTTATATTTTAAATTCAACCCAAAATTTGATAAACGCGTGACATTTTAACAATATAAGGGCATTTGTACCAGCTTCCCTATTTTGTATCCCTAAAAATAATAATATCCATATTTTAGAGAATCAAAATATAAATTATTCTACATCAGCTTCCTTATCTTTATCCATATATCATTTAAATATTCATTAAAACAATCAATTTTCCAGCCACCTCAACCACTTAATTACTTATTCATATATATTTAAATATTTATTGTTAGCCATGAAAGAGAAAATATATTATTTTATTATTTAGGGATGCTACAGTAATCCCTAAATATAAGGATTCACTGTTCATCATCCCTAAAAAATTATAAGGATAGGGAATTTGATAAAGCATTTTTTTTACAACTTTTATGTTATTTATCTTTATAATAGAGATAGAACACATTTTAAGGATTCTGCTACAAATGCCCTAAGTTCAACTTTTTAACTAACTAACTAATCTATATATATATATATATATATATATATATATATATATATATATATATATATATATATATATAATGATACTTAATTTTTAAAGTGTCTGAATTGCCGAATCGAGAGTTGTAGTTAATTTGGATATATGTGAGAGTAAATGGATTCTTTAGTCGGATTGTGGGTTGACCCGCCTATAAAAATTTTACCGTAATATTTTTTTTACGGTTTTTTATATTATTACTCATGCAAATGCACGGGATACATGCTAGTACTGTTTTAGTGAGACTAAAATCTAGAAGATATTAGTGGATTGTTAGAAATCTATGTAATTGGCGGTTATGGGGTTAGGTACGATCTTCAGTCGTTCGCCACTTTCTGTTTGAGACTATAGGGGCGTCAGGTGGATTCTTGTGACATTGAATGAAGACATGTATAGGAAAATAGATGTTATTATTAAGAAATTAAGAGGATAATTTCCGATAGTAATTTTTGTTGTCAATGGACAAGTTCTTTCACAATTTAAAATAGAGTTCTTTAATGAGATAAAGAATGTGGCTAGTCTCTAGGACTTACAAATTATTTTGGGGGGCAACATTAATGAAGTTAGATCCCCGTCCGAAAGAAAATGGGCTAATAAGCTTAGTAGCATAATGCGCGAGTTCTTAGAGATAATCGAAGACCTTAAATTTATCGACTTGCCTTTGGAAGTAAGGATGACAATTTGAAACCGCCCCATGAAAATCGAACCGAATTGCCTCGTTTGGGACAGTTTTTCCCGAAACCGAACGGGGATGGGACGGGGATGGTATTTGTGTCCCCGCCCCGACCTGCCTCGATCTCACGCTAGTTATGCCCCAAACACTATAAAACATAATTAAGACTGTGTTTGGTAGGAGGTACTACACTGTTAGGATAGAATAATTATTCTAATAGTAAAATTGTAAAGGTGTTTGGTTGGAATTATGTTGTATCTACAGTAAAATCATGATATAATTTATATCTTGAAAAGGGTATAAATTTGTAACACCTTAGACCTGTTACAAGGAGGTATTAAATTCTTAATTTATTTTTACTATTTATTTGTCTTATTTTTTTTAATATTAATATTTGTTTGTGTATTTAATTTTCATTAAAGTTTAATTATTAAGTTTTTATTATTTTTAATTTTAGTATATAATATATATTTTTATTAAATAAACTTAGTTTTAAATTTTTTATTAATTACAAATTTAAATAATTTAAAATTTTATTTATTTTTACAAAGAAAGTTAATGTTTATTTTATAATTAGTAATATAAAAAAATAATAATAATAATATTAATTATAATTATTATCTCTTTAACTCGTTAGTTTAATAATTTTAAAAAATATATTATTTTTCATATTTTAAATAAAATTATGAAATAATACTAATTATTTATTTTTATATATTATTATTAATTTAAATGATAGCGTAATTATATTATTATTTATTTATTTGATATAATATTTAAATTAATTAAAATAAATTTTAAATAACATTAAAATATCAATAAAGTTAATTAAAAATAATATTAAAAATATAATTAACACAGATAAAAATAAATTATTATTAATTTATTCTTATACTTAAATTTTATACTATTTACCGAACAATAAAATTATAAATTTATATTATTTATATAATGTCTTATACTTTCAACCAAACAATAATAGTATATACAAATTATACTATTTGATATCTCTATACAATTTATACCATTTATAATTTATACCTAATATAGTTGTATTAGGTAACAAACACAGCCTAAATATATTAAATCATCAATATATTTATTTATTCACTATATTTTATAAGAATGGTAAGTTTATTTCTTTATAATAATATACAATTTTAATATATTATATTAAAATCTGTTTATATAATATTATTTTATAATTTTTTTTTTAAAATATTTTATTAAAATGGTGCCCCGTGGGAATCCCTGAAACTGAAAAAAACCGAACGGGACGGGGATGGTATTAAAAAAATCCCCGAAATAAAAACATTCCCCGCCCTAAACCGCCCCATTGCCATCCCTATTTGGAAGGTGGTCAATTCACCTTTAAGAGAGGTAATGGTAATGGGGTCACGTTCATTCTTGTATCGACAAATTTCTAATTAGTGAATCAAATTTTCGAGGGTTTCTAAAATATTTCAAAAGGTCCTTCCATGGAGTTGTTTAAATCATCGACCGATCTTGATGGAACGCTAAATGATGGAGAGAACATGTCGACCATTTAGATTCGAAAATAAATTATTGATTAAGGAAGACTTTATATCACGTGTGCAATCATGGTGGGCGAGTCAGACATCGGTTGGTTCTCCGTCGAGTAACCTCTTTTTGAACTTAAGGATTTTAGTAAGCTTCTTAAAAGTTGGTTCGTTAAAGATTGTGCTTTATTTTGTGCTAAAATCAATAACTTGTGTAATAAAATTAATGCACTAGGCTAAGGAGATTCGTGAACTCTTCATTAAGGAGGCTAGTTCTCAGATTTACATTGTTAGTAATTTGCTCGATATGTGTAAAGAGGAAAAAATTGGGACACGCCAGCGAAGTAGAGCTATATTATTAAGAGTCGAAGATAAAAACACCAAATTTTTTTATTGGATCTTTAACGAACAAGCAAGAAATAATGTGATAAATTTTATCTCGGTCGAGAAGGAAATTCATGATAGTGAATCTCTACGAGTATTATCAAATTCTATAAAGGTTTATTTGAGAAGTCATTTAAGGTCAGACCTAAATTGAATAATATTAATTTTGATTCAATTAGTACACCACAAAAAGATATGTTGGAGACTCGTTTTCGTTGGAGGATGTTAAAGAGGTCATTAAGGGTGCGAGAGTGATAAAGCGTTGGGATGCGACGGGTTTTCTTTGGCTTTTTTTAAGTATCCGTGACATTTTCTTAAGACTGGGATTATGGAAACAATTGATCATTTTTAATAATTTGACAAGAATTTTAGCTCTACTTTGATATGTCTCATTCGTAAAGCTAAAGGGACTATTGATGTGAATAACTTTAGGCATATTAGTCTCGTTTCGTTTTTCTATAAGATTGTCGCAAAATGTTTGATCGATGGGTTATGAATGGTGTTAAAGACGGTCATATCTAGTAATCAGATAACGTTCATCAAAGTTCATCAAATCTATGATGTCGTATTAATAGTCAATTATGAGCATATTGACTCAACTAATTCAACAGGTGACAAATGTGTTTTTGTCATGTTAGACATCGAAAAAGCTTATTATCACGTCAATTGAGAGTTTTTGTTTGATATAATGGACAAAATGGGAATGAGTGGAAAATTGATTTTATTTTGTCTCACGACGGTTAAGTTTTATTTTATTATTAATGGGAGTTCTTAGAAATTTTTCGAGAGCTCCTAAGGGATCATGGTGATCCACTCTCTCTTTTTTTGTTCGTCATTGTTATGGAAACCTTCTAAAAAATTATGGTTTTCGTAGAAAACTTGAGACTAATTCGTGGAGTGAGTTATGAGTCAAAGTATATATATCATTTTGCTATATTAAATTTGTTTTTCGTTGATGACACGTTCTACATGGTGTAGACTAACTACCTACATAAATTTTAAACACCTTCAAGATATTTTATGGTTATTCAGTGCATTTTTTTTTATCTTCGAGTTAATATTAATAAGTTGAACAACTTTTTCTCAAATTATGTTTGGAATAGAAGAAGGATGAGATTGGCAAATGTGTTGGGTTCAGAATCGGCAGTCTTCTTTCAACATATCTTGGTATGTCATTGGGTGCTAAATTACGATCCAATGTCTTTTGGAATCCGATTATCACTAAAATATAATGTAAATTGTCTAGGTAGAAAAGTAAAATAACCTCAAAATGGGTCGTTTAATCCTTATTAAGAGTGTGTTATCATCTATGCTCACATATATGATATCTTTATCCATTCTCTCTAAGAGTGTGGCGGTAAAAATGAAAAGAATAATGTGTAAATTTCTATGAGGATCTTCTAACTCGTCGTTTTGTCTTTTAGTTAGCTGAAATAAGGTTAAATGTTTTAAAGATTAAGGAGCTCTAGATATTTGAGATCATATTTCCTTTAATAAGACTCTTCTATCAAAATGATGATGTAGATTTGCAACGGAACCGAATAGATTTTGGGCATCGATGATCAAATATAAGTATGGTCATCATTGGTCTGGTTGGTTCACCAAAATGTCTAATTATCTAACGGGGTGTAGAATTAATAGGAGAATTTATTCTATGTGGAGAAGTTTTCGTGATCAGTCTAGATTCATTGCGAGAATGATTTTTTTAATTAGTTTTTGGGACGACATTTGATGTAGTGTTAAAAGTCTAGCTACAACGTATCTTGAGCTTGTTTCTATTAATGTTATATGTATAAATGTCATAGTTAAGGACATGTGATTTCGTTAGCCAAATTATATATAGAATGAGATTAAACACTAGGTATAGTTCGTCCCATAATAAAGTTTTAATTTTGATAGGACGCAAACAAGTGTCCTCGTTTGAACAATTCGTTATACGTTGTCATGACATTGATAGTTTCTATGTGTGGGCATTTTACAAATTCTTTGTTAAAATGATTCCATATAATTTTTGTTGGGAGATACTTTAGGAGTCAGAGATTCCATCCAAGATCTCATTCTTTGGATTGAGTGTTATTCACGGTAGAATTTTTACGGTTGATATTTTCATAAAAAAATGTTGTATTATGGTTAGTCGTATGTCTCACAAGAATGTTGAATCGGAAATTCACTTAGTTTTGAATTATCGAGGGGTGACTAGTATCTAGAGTTTTTTGGAGTATAATTGAGATTTATTGTGTGATGCCCGAGTCTTTGAGTAATTTCTAGAAAGTTTGGATTAATGTTGTTGATATGTCAAGTATGCATATTTAGGTTATCATATCAATTAGTTTTTGTTGGACTATCTGTTTGAAGAAAAATCGCCAAACTTTCAATGATCGTACTCGTCAGATGCATATATATCATTCATAATGTTATTATTATGACACTTTCAATATTCGTTCCGGAGAGCTAGTATAGTCCGTCGGAGAGTTAATCACTCTTCTCGAGAATTTACGAACTTGATAATCTGTTGAGTAAAATTTTACTTTTATTTTTTATTTTATTATTATTATTTCTTTTTACGTGAATTCAAACATTTTTTTTAATATACATTAATCTTTAAAAATATATATATATATATATATATAATTCACTATTTAATTATATATATTTATAAACTTAATGTTTTTATTTAAAATAATTTGATTTTTTTATTAAATTACTTAAATTAAAATATATATATATATATATATTAAATAAATTATATGAATATATTAATTTCTACAAATTTTATATTTGTTTTTACTTTTATTCATATATATATATATATATATATATATATATATATATATATATATATATATATATATATATATATATATATATATATATATATATATATATATATATATATATATATATATATATTCCTTATAAAAAAATTAAAATTTAATTTATTAATCTTTTTAACAATTATAAAACTAAAAAATATATAATATTATTAATTTTCTTATTGTTTGTGAAAATTTTAGGTTGCGACACTCACTCGTATATTTCTGTTTTTTTTCTAATATTTGTATCTAAAATTTATTATTAATTGTTTAGAAAAATAAGATAATATTATATTATTTTAAATAAAAAATATAAATAAGGTGAAGATATATATATATATATTATATTTAAATTTATGTTTTTAGATAAATAGTTTTATGTAAATTAATTTAATAATTATATATAAGAAAATAATATATATAAGAAAAGAAAATTAATAAAAAGTAGAAAATATGAATAAAAATACTTTGAAATGTGATCAAAGAGAAAAAAAAAGTTCATATTATAAATTTAAACACTTAGATTACAAGTTTAAAGCCTTATAAGATTGGTATAGAAAGAAAATTACATTTAAATACTAATGTATGTGTTTAATTATAATTTTTGAGTTAGTTTATTAGTTAAAATTACTCTAATAAAATATTATGTAAACACAAAAAATCTCAATGCAACTTAACTGAATCAAACAAAGCCTTAATTCAGACAAACACCACATGCAAACATCAATATTGAACTAACATGGATGTCCCTTACAATTGTTGAATGTTGGATGATTTTAATTAAAAATAATGGGCTTCATTTATTATGCCACAGTCCATGTCTAACTCCAATAGCCCCTTGAAAAAAGCTAGCACCTTCAACATCATCATGCTTTGCAGTTTTTAATGTTTATCTAAAACTTATATTCCCTTTCATGAGTATTCTTTGGACTTGTGGATGACCTAATTAGGGATTGATGTGGAATGGGTTAAAGTTCATTATATCTTTGACACATATACATTGATATAAAGTTTGGATAAGAATCAATTAATTAATTAATTAATAGTATGAGGAATTTAATCAAGTTAAGAAACCATTGTGATTGGGGAGTGGTTTAAGCTAGTGATAGGTGATGTTTAACTAGTTTAATTAATTTGGTGGGAGCAGGACATTGATGGGAATATCATGATGTGGTTGAGGTTAAAGTTAGAAGGATTAAGAGTGTGTTTAAAAAATATGTAATAATTATGATTAATATATAATTAGTTGTAATTATAATTGTGACTGCCACAACAGTTAATTCATTGCCCCACCTATTTTTCTAATTGAAAATATATTTCTACAAGGCTATCTACCTGGCAATTCATGATGATGAGTACTAAGTGCTGGTGGGTATTTATAGTTTTAATGTGACCATTACAAATTATAAAATAGGAGAGATGGAAGTTAGGCATTTGATGTGGGTTATTCAAATAAGTTTATTTATATTGAAATTAGGAATAATTGAAAAATATTTAAAATATATATTTAGTATTTTGATTGATAATTAAAAAGATGTTAAAGAATATCGATATTCCGCCTCATTGAGATGTCCTGGGTTCGAGCTCATCGACAGTAAATTCTGTGTTTGGTTAAATGGTTAAGTGTGTTGGTGGGTTAGGTATTTAATTTCTTATGTCACATTTTTAATTAAAAAAAATGTTAAAGTAAGATGTAATGGGGGAGGGAACTATCAATGATATATAAGATCTAATAGTATATATGGAATAAAAAATAAAGTTATTTTAATATACTTGATTACCTAGTGTTATGTAATTAAAATTTTAATTATTTTTGAAAAATGAAAAGTAGAAATTTATCTTATTTATATTATGAAAAGGATATTAAATAATTTATTGAAATTTCATAAAATATTTTTAACAATATTCTTTTTTGTGAAGCTGTCTACCAACACTTCAAGCACCTGAGAAGTGGTGGATACTTTTTTTCCATTGAAACTAATGTTCCCACTCAAGCACAAGTGGATGTTGATTAACTCATGAAAAATGAGTTCTGATCTAATGTATCGAAAGGATAATGCAGTGATGTCGAAAACACTCTTCGAGATAATAGAGATGGATCATCGAAGTTATGAAAAAATTAGTCTTGAAAAGACTGTCCCAAAAAATACATGTAACCGTTATTTAGAGAAGATATTGTGAAGAGTATAAAAATAAAAATAGAAAATCATAACTTTAAAGAGAAATGTTCATGTTAAAACGGTGTTAACTAAGAGGGTCAGGTCAAACATGATCATGTCGTAATCTCGATTATATTTCATTTTTATTCATGTGTAGTTTTTTTTTGTTTATTGTGGTGTGAGATTTTTTGAGTTTATGTTTGCTATTAGGAAGGTAATTTATGATTACTTTGGTCAGTAACTTAAATTTAATTATTTAGTATATTTTTCTCTATTATGTGCTGCGTGCATTTCATGATAATAGAGAGACAATTATTTGTAATAACTTTAGGTAAATAGAACTTAAAATACGCCTTCTTAAATGATTAAATGTGTACGTGGAATGCATATTTAATCCGTTGTTTTTTTTTAATAATGTATCCTCACTGTATGTGTAATTGTTGAATTATTGTTTATCAACTTAATAAGTTTGTAAATAATATTTTTAAATCTAACATCATTGTTTTCAATTATGATTCATTTTAAAAAACTTAAAGTGGGTACATATGGAATATAATTTATCACTATAAACTTTATAATATCTCATTTATATATTTATTTACATTGGTAGGCCTAGTATGAACTCCCCATAACATATAATTATTGAGTTTATTAATTAATTTATTTATGGTGCTAGTTAGCTAGTATTGATGTATACTTGTCCACTATAATGAGTCAGCATGCATGCATGCATTTATAATATATGTCCTATCTTCTTAAATTTCGAATATTTGATATAATAATAATTAACACTTATAATATTGTGATTGATCTGTGGGTCTTGTTTGTTCCTTTTCTATCTTATTATTATTATTCATAAATATTATTTATCTCCATTTATTTATTCACCGCATAATAAAATTAATAAATTAAAGGGCCACCAATTAATTATGCATCATTACAAATTTACAACCCCAAATTGAATGTGGATATATTTTGAGAATTAATCACAGTATATATAATTTATCAATTATATATTTATTTTCTTTCATTAACATAAGTGCTGTACTATATCTGTAAATCAGTGCAGAAATAAATATGATATTTAATTTTAATTGTACCACAAAAAAAAATATTTGTTTTTAAGTTGAAATCATTTATCTATATTATCAGTGGTACCAGAAAAATAAAAATAATAAAAATATAAATTTTCTCCTGAGTTCACGACAAGTAGTTCTATGATCTTTATGAACTGACAAGACATACCCACCGCCCTTCTTCCTGTCATTTATTTATCGTTTCAAGAAAACTCTAATTTATTTAATAATAATGTACCTGTATAATTAAATTTAAATTTGAATTTAGTATACAAGCAAATATTTATATTCAAAAGTCAATAGTAATCTTTTTCCTTCATTTGAAACGTCCTTTTTTTAGGTTTGGTGTAATATTATGATATAATCATTTTGCGTAATAAGTTTACGTAATAAATTATAATTAAATATATTTTTACGTTTAAAATTTTATTAAATTTACTTCTCATAATTTAAATTTATAATCTCAACATTTTTTTTCATTATTTTTTAATATTTTTTTATTTATTCAGTCTCATTTAATTCATTTATTTTAATTATTTTATTTATTATTTCTTTTCAATTTAATCTATTTTAAATCATTTTACTCATTCTCTCATCTATTCTATATTTATATAAAATTAATATAATAATAATAAATATATTTAAATACATTTTATTTATTATTTATAATATATATATCTTAATATATAAAATAATTAAATAAATTAAATATAAAATATACTATAATTTTTTTAATTTATAATTATAATTTTGAAAATCAAACTAATCTTAATTAATTATCTGAATGAATGTGACCTAAATAAAACAGAACATAATGATAAAAGAGAACGGAGGGGGTCAAAAATTAATTAACAATTGATTTGGTAGAAAGTGTGAAAAGATATATAATAATAAAAAATTACTTTTTTTAACGATGATTTATCTAAATATTTTTAAAAGAAATTGAAAATAAAAATAAAAATGGAGATTGCAAATTTTAAAATATTATTAAATATTTATATGTTGTTTATATCATATTTATATTAAATATATATATAATTATATATTTATAAAAATGAATAGATTCATATCATTTCTTTTAAAATATATTATTTTTTAATTTAAGTTATTTATTCATATTTAAAATTATATATTAATAAAAAAAATTATAAAAATTAATATAATTTATTTTTAAATATATTATTTTTTAATTTAAATTATTTATTACTATTTAAAATTAAATTAATGAATAAATATATAATATAAATATATAATATTCATTATTAAATAATATTATAAATATAAAAAATAAATAAATTTGACGTATAAATTGAATTAAATATACCAAAACTTAAATAAGTTAGATAATATCAAACGTACCTACAAATAAACTAAATAATTTAGCTAAATAATTTAGCGTAATCTGAGACCTTATGTTGAATCGCATTTCTTCTTAATAACAAAGGAAATGAAGTAATTACCTGATCCGAAATTATTTTTTTTATTTTTTCAATAAAGAGTTACTAAAACGAATATTAAGGTTTCTTTCAATTATTTCAATGAGTTTCTCACTTTTTGACCATATATATTGATGGTTAATTATCACTTGACAAAAAAAATTCAAACGTTGATCATGGGTTAAGAACAATTTATACTGTCGCTCAGAATATTTTATATAGATTTTCTCGATACCATTTGATTGAGTTGTTCTACATATATATACTTTATTTTATCCCTCATCGTTACATTTATGGATTTTTAATCATCATGAAAAAATAAAATAACATTCTATCTTATTCTTTAAAATTTTAATTATTACAAATATGTTATATTATTTAATTTTTATTTAATTGTTTTGATTTCATTAATATTATTTTACAATTTGATTTTTTAATAGGTAACTCCGGATTCGAGTTAATAAAAATTTATTTATTTTCAAAAAATAATAATAAAATAAATTAAATAATGGTTGGAATAACTAAAAAATGATGTTGGGAGGATATTATAATTTTATAAAAATTGATTATAATTCAATAAATTTATAAGAAATATATAATTATAGTTCTTAAGAATATTTATTTATCATATTCTGCATTATAGATCCCTATTATAAATAATAATTTTTTTTACATGTTTGACCAAGTTCTTAAATACATATATATGTCACATTATACGAAATCATAACCAGCTGCAATGATTTCAAAATTGAAACTAAGGTATTCGGTTAGTTGTAAAATAACTCATTCAAATATATTTTTATTCCCATCTCATTAATTACATCACTTAATTCATTACTTAAAATATTAAAATACATTCTATTTTAAATTATTATTTATTACTTTATTATTATATATTAATATTTTTAAGTAATTTTATCAAAAATATTTTCACTTTCTTAAAATTATACCCCATCATTATTTATTTTCTACCTCTAAATTATTATATGAAAAACCCGAATCTGAACCAGTTCAGGCTAAGTTAGGAACTTATAATGGGATATATAAACATAAAATTATAATAATTAATTTGGAATTGTAATTTTTCTTTTTGTTTCTGATTAAGATATTTTTTTATGAAGATAGTATGAATTATGAACTGTTATTAATTCCTCAAATTAACATTTTTAATTAATTAAAATCAAACATGAGATTTATTACTGTAGTTATAAATATGAAATGTGAAATTAAAGATTAAAAATCATGCATATACATTTTAATTTCATTTTGAATTGTAATTACAGTTCAAAATAACTTGAGTAATAAAACAAATAACCAAAATATAATTGAAATTCCATTTCAATTTCAAAGATATTCTTGCAATTGATCAACTTTGTTATTATGGATGTCTTTCATAAAATTGAAAATTAAGTATTTAATTTGATAATTATTTGAAAAATCAAAACTATCAGAATTTTAAATATATATGTATATATATATATATGCAAGTTAATTTGAGAGAAGGTGAAATTAATATCTTACAAATATTTAAAAACTTTTATTTATCTATAGTTGTATAGTGACTACTTTAATTAATTTGTAATAGTTAAAATTATTAATTTTTGTTTGATGAATAACTTGTATTTTAGAAAATAAACACTTTACTCGCGTGTTTAAAAATTAATTAAAAAAAGTACATATGTTTAACTTATGTTAAATTTTCGGCGATTGTGCTAACTTGGCAATATGGCGCAGCAAAATTGAGTCTGGTCTATTGATTACTGAAGAGAATCGAGGAATAAAAAATTATTGGATATCGAAAAAAATATTGCAGTTTTGGAGATGGAGAAAAAGAATATGGTTGAAGATGAAGATCAAACTGAAAAAAGAAAGATGTCAAGAGGGCTAAGCGATGTGAAATTCACTTTATTTTATTCGGTGACCATGAAAAAAATTAGATTATCAAAGACAATGAGTGGTCTAATCATAATCTTTTCGCCATCTTTTCACCGAATATGAAAAAGAAATATAAGATGATGTTGTCAGTATCTGACTCCATTTATCGGTCATGTTTTTAGATTTTAGAGAAGAATACATTGTCCAGTAAATAAATAGATAAGAAACTAATTTATTATGAATTTAGGGAAAAACTACTCATAACAAACTAAATTTAATGAAATAAATAACATATTACTAGCTTTTTTTTAAGCATAAAAAACATAACCCAATGGTTTGAGATGAAAACTTAAATGTATTATTAGTTTTGGTTCATAATCTTGTTCAAAAATTAGTTTTTATCAAATATTTTAATATTATTTACAGAACTTTTAACCAGCGAAAGTAAGCCATTAAAGATTATACACAATGTCATTATCATGACGATGTCGGAGATTAGATTTAGAACATTTATAAATTCATATAAAGATCTTGTTACTCTTCTTAAAGATTTTCGAGTTAATTTATTTATTCTAATATATTTAATTTTTTTTTTCATGTTATGCTTTTATTATCGTGTTTAAATAATTTTTTATTAAATTAATCATACTTTATACATTGTGACTTTTACTTCCATTAAAATATTTTAGTTTGATAATCTCTTAAAAATCCTTTTTAACCTTTAAACTACCTTTTGCATGAACAAAATATTAATTTTTTAGTTTTTTTAATCAATGAATAACTATATAAATAAATTTGGATTTTTAAAAATATCAAAACAATTAAATAATAAACTGTGATAAATCAAATGAACTTCTTCCACTCTAATCAATCGGATAAGGTGACAGAGACTCAAAAAGGAGTAGGATAATCCTATCACTGTCGGCCATTATTTTATCACAATATTGAATTTGTACACGTAACCTAATATCAATAGTATATATATCTTTATATATATAATTTGTGACCCGATTTGATAATATTTTTTGTTAAAAATTAATCAACTTATGAAAAAATAATAAATTAATGAGTCACTCATTTTGGTATGATATTTTATATTTTCTGAACTGTTTAAAAAGTAAGAAAAAATAATAAGAAGTGTTTCACGAAGGTCGATCTCTCTAGATGTAAATGAAGATTATGTCATTGATGAACAATTTACCAAAAAGAAGCAAAGGATCAAGCTAAATTGTGGATAATTCAAAGGTATTATTGAAAATTTTCAGATATAATTACATATTTATTTGTTTGTTAATAATAAATTTAATTAATAATATATATATATATATATATATATATATATATATATAATATTATCACAACAATACAATAAATTGTGATAATATCCATATTATATTATATTATATTGTATTAGTTTTCTTATAAGCCTAATTTAATGTCTATATAAAAGACATATCATATATATTGAGATCATTTAATACAATCTCCTTCTATATTCTTAAATGGTATCAGAGCTAAAAAAATATTGTCTTTTAGCATAAAATATAGTCTTCCACTTTAAATAAAACTCTATTACCTCTCTCCATTTCTTTTTCTTCCTCCTCCTCTTTGCTATAATCATTTGCGTTGTCCACTAACTCATCTTCTTCTCCGTTCGGTTCATCATTTCAAATGTCTCTTCAAACCCTAACCCCAACGTCATCCGCTTCAGCAAGTGGTGCCCCTGCCTTCGGATATGGAACAACTGGTGTCTCGGCTTTAGCCACTTCCACACCTTCCTTTGGAACAACTGGTGTCTCGACTTCAGCCGCTTCCACACCTTCCTTTGGAGTTGGCGCAATTGGAGCCTCTACTCCTTTCGGGTCTGGATTAACCAACACAGCGACTCCACAACCTCCACTCCTTCATCAGGATTTGCATCAACCGTCGCTAGGTCTTCGCCATCTCCTCCTTTTGGGATGACAATTAGTGCATCGTCGTCTCCTTTTGGTGTATCTACTTTTAGATCATTTGCAACCTTAGTAGCATTTGAATTTTCATTTGCTGCTACTCTGACTGGGACACCTTCTTCGATCAGCTACTACACTATTGTTGTTTGGGGTTTCTTCGGATTTTTTTTGTAGAGTTTCGATCCAATCTCAGTATACATCACTCACCTGCTTCGATTGCGGGGGTGTAATAAATATAATCAATCTAATATATTGGAGATATAATATAAAGATAATATATCTGTAAGATATAAGATATTATCACAATATGATAAATTGTGATAATATTGATATTATATTATATTAGTTTTAATGTTTATATAAGAGACATATCTTATGTAATTCAAAAATCATTCAATACAATCTTCTTCTATATTCTTACCGTTAATAATAGAATGAATTCGTTGATAAAATAGTTTAAGTCCGGATATAATATATCGTTTGAACAAATTATTATGACAAAAATGTTACCTTAAACTTTTCTTAAAAATCAGTAGACTACATGCATGTCTATTATAAATTTTAAAAAGGAAAAAAGATCACTTAGACGTATGTACTTGTACAACTAGCTCACTTAGACGTATGTACTAATAAAAGGTCATTTAAACATATGTACTATCAAAAATTGGCTCATTTAGCCTCCTTTAGTAACCATGGTTAACTTTTATTTTTAAATTTATATATTTATTAATTAAATATTAATATATTTTCTCTCTTTTCTTTTTATTTATTATTTCATTTATTACTAATAAATGAACTCTCTATCTTTTTTTTCTTTTTTATAATTTTTTATTATTTTTATATGAGTATTTATGATTGATTATTTTAATTTTATTTTATATATATATATAGATGAGCATTCATTGTTAATTATTTTAACTCTATATTTCTTTTTCTTTTATATATATATATATTTTTTTATATTTACATTAATTATTAATTATTTTAAATTTGTTTATTCCAATAATTGAATATAACAATGAAAATTCTTTCAACAATAAAAATTCTTCAACACAAAAATAAATTAATTAAGAATTAAGAATTGGATAATAATAAAAACTCATTCATCAAACACCAAAAGAGTAATAATCAAATATTAGACAAAACAATTCATTTACTAATATAAGTCGTGAATAAAAATTAAATAAAAATTTATTAATTTCATTTTTATTTATATTAAACTAAATAAGAAAAAACTCTTTTTCATTTTTATTATATTAAATTAAATAAGAAAAAAACCCTTCAAAAAAAATATTACAGTAAAACATAAAATTCATAAATAAGTTGTTAAATTTTTTTTAAAAAAATGAGAATTTAAGAAATATGAGAAATAAAAACTAATAAAAAAAGATGAAATATAAAATAAAAATTAATATTAAAATAATAAAAAATTTAAGAATAAAATAAATTATCTACTTTAATTAATGAAAAAGAAAGAGAGAGAAAATATATTAATATTTAATTAATAAATATATAAATTTAACAATAAAAGTTAACCATGGTTACTAAAAGAGGCTAAATGAGCCAATTTTTGATAGTACATATGTTTAAATGACATTTTATTAGTACATACGTCTAAATGAGCTAGTTGTACAAGTACATACGTCTAAGTGAGCTTTTTTTCCTTTTAAAAAATTATATACACTAAAATTTAGTAAATAATTTTTTTTTCTTGAATTCAGCTATTTAATTATAATCTCTACATAGATCCGTTCCTATAAACATACCTAAGAGATTGTGAAAATTAATGACAAGTTTAATGCTGACAAGTACAATCTCTTCCTATAAACATACCTAAAAGGTTGTGAAAATTAATGTCGAGTTTAATGTTGACAAGTACAATCCTTAGTTAGGTCATTACACATAATTAAGTTTAGTACAATCCCTACCTAAATCATTCTTGAGCAATACATGCATGAGACCATAAGACAAGTTTGACGATGACTCACTACTAGATTTTGGTCGAGACAAAGACATATACCCAATATGTAGAGGAAAATCTAGATCCTAACACGATCCCATAAGAGGATGAGGAACATATATGCCAAATATGAGAGGGATTTGTAAGCGAGTCATCGTCAATCCAATGGTGGAGGTTAAGCCCACCCTGAAAAATATAAAATTTATTGTATGACTTTGACATGATTTTGATATCTATCGTGAAAAAATGTAAAATTTACGTTCATCTATCCGTTTTGTTCATAATTTTTTTCATTATTTTCTCAAGTTCATTCCAATTTTTTTAAACACACCCGAATAATAATTTATGTCTCGAATGTCAAATCTTGGACCGACTTGTATGACTTGTTCAAGAGGTCTTCAATTGTTTAGTAGAACTCACTATTAAGTTATTAGGCATATTGGACCTTTTCCTTTTAGACGAAGATCTAACTTTGTTTCTGTCATCTTAAAAAATAATTAGTAAGTCTGAAAGTTTATGCACATTCTTCATCTCATTATAAAACTTTGTTTTAAATTGTGAAAAATCGGTCAATAAACCACGAAAATCACCAACATTTAAGTTATTTTCTGATGGACTATTTAGTTAAAGAAAAATTACTAAAATGAACGTATTTGTTCGATACTTATCCTTCCATAATGATATTATTACAACGATTTCTCATATTCGTTACGAAAACTAGTGAAGTTGGACGATAAGTTAATCGTTTTTCTTGAAATAAGCTTGATAAACTATTGAGTAACATGTTTGTATTTATTTTCTTATTTTCATGCTATATCAAAATTTTATTTTATTTTCTATGTTAAGTTTCCTTTTACTTAAAAGGTTTTTTATAAGTTTTTAATATTCATAAACTATTTATAAAATGAATGATAACTTATTTTAAATTTTTGATTGAAAGTTTTATTGTAATTTTTGTCTGTTACAATAAAAAAAAAAAAGTATTGTTTTGTCAGAAAAAAATTTATAACATAAACAAATACTTATTATTCATATAATATAACATGCCTAACAAGTAGTGATATATTTATCCATTCATATAATATCATTTTTTAATTTTTTTTAATAATAGTGATAAAGAAGAAGTAAATTGAGTGATTGAAAAACATAGAGGAAATGATAAAAAAAATACTAGAAAAATAAAAATAAAAAAAAGTGTGAGAAAGAGTAATTTTTGCACACATCATTCATCCTAGTTATCTTTATAAATTTTCTTTCTGTGTAATCTCTTTTATAATTATAATTTTTTTTTTCAATTGTATTATCATTTCTAAATTTTTTATATTAAATTCGAACACTCTTAATTTTAATGTTTTTCTGGATATTGTTGGATTGGATTTATTTTAAAAATTAATTATTAATTAATTAAATATTATTTTATTATATCTTATCAATTCAAATCATTTTATTTATTAATCAAAGTATTAAAATATTTATCATTTAAAAAAATAAATTATTTTAACATTATATATTTATTCTAAATATATTATAATAAATCCAAACCGAGCCTTATTTCTTCACTTGTGACTCATTATGTCCTCATTCTTTTCTCTCTCCCTCTGTATGTGTGCCATTTAATAACTATTTAATCTCTCTCTCTTTGTGTATTGCAAAGAAACAAGCTAAAGAGAAAGAACCAGACCATCAAGATATACTAAAATGGCAGATGGAGATCTTGAAGAAGATGAAGTTTGGTCAGTGAAATTATCCTCATCCGAGGATTCAACAAAAAAGTTAATGATGAAGAGGAGGAGATCATTGAACAATAATAACCGAGTCCCAGTTGATCAAAAGACATCGAGTAGTACTATAGTGGACAATATGGTTAAACATTCATCAGCATCCATGAGCAGAATTTGCAGAAAACCATCAAAAAGGGTTGACATTATAAATGGTAATTTTACTCATCATCAAGAAGATTATGATTATGATTATGATGAAGAAGGTGAAGAAGAAGAGATGGTCCTCCCACCTCATGAGTTCTTGGCAAGAAAGCTAGAGAGGAGTCAGATTTCATCTTTTTCCATGTGTGAAGGTGTTGGAAGAACACTTAAAGGAAGGGATCTTAGCAAACTCAGGAATTCCATTCTCATTCAAACTGGTTTTCTTGAGAAATAAATTCCATACTTATCTCTTAATTGCTTTCTTCTTGAAATGGTTTTCTGCCATAGATCTATCTAGACCAGCTTGGTTTTCTTTTTTTATTTTGTTTCTTCCTAAATTAATATAACTAATAAGTACTTTTGGCGGCATATATAATATCACATAATTTGTTTAGTTATATTTATTGTTGTTTTTATATATATATATTATTTATGTGGACTTTAAAGGATAGTAAGAGATATATATTATTTATGTGGTTATCTGTTGAACTTTAAAGATTGTAAGAGATATATATTATTTATAGTGGTTATCTGTTACTTTGAAGATAGTAAGAGGTTGTATGAGATAAGTTTTAAATAGTTGGTAGAGTATGTTGGAAAATTGGATAGATCCAAGAAAACAGAAGTATGTTGAATATTCAACACTAATCAATCCATGGTTGCATAACTCTATATATAGCTAGAACAATCTCACAAAATGCAAATATTAATTTGTTAAGAATAATTTGTATTGAAGCTAGATCGTCTTTTGCTGCAATCGAAATATTTAGAATTCCCTAACTTATTTGTATTTTCCCCTTATTTTCATGTTTCTATAAAAAAAAAAAATTATATTTTGTATTTTATTGTGTTTTATAATATTACAAATGAACCATTTAAAAATATATATTATTTCTACAATATGAAGTAACAAATTAATTAAACACCCCAAACACCATATTTGGTATTTTTGATCAATTCTCTTTACATTTGTATAATTTCACTTCATTATATAATAATATTATAAAAATAAGAGCCAACATAACCAACAAAACTAAAAATTAAATCCCCTCCCCTACTAGAGCTTGTGTTTTTTATTAAATTTTTTTTGGGGAAATAAATTATTTAATAAAAATAATAAATTATAATAGTGAATAAAAAGTGATTTTTTTCGCATGCTAATGACTGAGGTGAGTTCAATTTTTTTTTATCTCTTTATTAGACGATGGCAAAAGTGAATCCTAAGAAATCAAAATTTTTATTTTAAAAAATGCATTGTAACATTTTAAAATATGAATGAAAGTCATAATTATGGGTCACGTGAGTTCTTATCTTTAATCAAATTCCTTTTTTACATTATCATTTCAATTAAAATGTATAAAGAAAATATTAAAATTTAATTAAGAAGTTTGATAATAATCTTGTCTTTAAATTATAAAAGGATATTATAAAGAAATTAAATAAACTAGAATATCAATTCTCTTACATTTGTATAATTTCACTTCATTATATAATAATATTTTAAAAATAAGATCCAACATGACCAACAAAACTAAAAATAAATCCCCTATTAGAGCCTAACAAAACTAAAAACAAATCCCCTATTAGAGCCTGTGTTATTTTTTCACGAGAAATGATAGAATAAGCGACGCTGGAGCACCGACTCTCCACCTGATACCCATGTGGATAAAATATGTCAGGGTGGAAACAAAAAATTAAAATGAATAAAAATAAAGCGCTCACTCTTCTTCAGTTTTGATCAAATCATAGTCAAACTATAATCAAATCATAGTCTCCTATCCAAAAGAGTTCAAAAGTCCGAGCTTTAGATTTCTCTTTCAATGAGAAACCTAAATCGAAGCAGGCGACGACTTAGAAGATGACTACTGCGAAGAAGACCGCCGAGAAGAAGACCGCCATGAAGACCACTGCGAAGAAGACGACTACCGCGAACAAGACAACCACCGCATTATAATGTATAAACTGTAATGTTCTTTTAAGGTGAAGTGTAATGTTTAAACTTTAATGTTATTTTTAAAACTGAAGTGTAATGTCTAATAAACTGATGTAAAATATGTTCAGAACATATCCATGTTAGAGACGAAATGGACCAAAACATGTCCATTTTGGGGACGAAGTGGTCCAAAACAAGTCCATATTGTGGACAAAATGATCCAGATAATGTACATGTTGGGAACGAAATGGTCACGAACATGGACATGTTAGAGACCAATTGGTCCAGAACATGACCATGTTGGGGACAAAATACTCTAGAACATGATCATGTTTGGGACAAAATGGTCTCGATTATGGCCAAAATGTAACATTTCTGAAAATGTCTAGAACCTATATAACTGCAAATTTAATGTTGGTGCAATTTCTAAACCTATATAACTGAAAATGTTACAAATTAATTTAAAATTTGGAAATTAGCTTAAGATAACTTTGGCCAGATTTATAAATCTATATAATTTTGGCCAGATTTACACATTTATAAAACTTTATCCATATTTGAAAATCTATATACCTTTGACTAAATTTACAAATTATTTTAATATTTCCCATTATAACTCAGTTTGGTTATTATCATTAACATGTAATTACAATAACAAATACCTAACATAGCACAATATCAATAGTAAGTATATTCTAATATTTATGTTTTTGTTTCTAAATATGTGTGACTAAGGATTTTGTAAATGGATAAAGATCCACAAACCAGAAATAGAAATATATTTTTTTCAAACTATAAATCAAGTTCCCGAACATGGACATGTTCGGGATAACCCTAATTACATGAAGATCATGTTTGAGAACTTACCTTCTATTAGTGTTGGACTTGAATGTAGTTGAAGGAAATTGATTCTCCTGAAAAGTAAAAATAAATTATGTTACTCAAATCATTATTTTTATGATTAATATATTGTTGTTCGACATTGAAGGTTTATCATTTTCAAACTTGCTAAAGAAGATACGCAGAATAAGGAAGAAATCTGGGAAGTCTGAAGTCGCGGAAGAAAGGGATATGCTGAAATCGCCGAAGTCGCTGAAGAGAGGGAAACGCTGAAATCGCCGAAGTCGTCGAAGAGAGGAAAACGTCGAAATCGAAAGTGAAGATAATGAAGAAGAAATTGAAGAGACGAGGAAGAACTTTAGGAAGTCCGAAATCGCCGAAGAGAGGAGAATAAACGTCGAAATCGAAAGTGAAAATAATGAAGAAGAGACTTAAAGGGAAAGAAACTGAAGACACGAGGGTGGGAAAATTAAAAATAGAATACGGATTAAAAAAATTAAAAACAAATTATTATTAATTTATTTTTTTAATTCCATCGTGACTTTTTTTTCCACTGCTGCTAGGTGGGGTCGCTGCCCCATGCAGCGTCGCTATTCCTATTTTTTTTTTATTTTTTTTTTCCGAAAAAAAAATGTTTATTTAATAAGAAATAAATTATTTGAGTTTTTAATTAATTAATTTAATATAATATTTTTTATTTTATTTTTATAAAAATAAAGTAAGAGTATAGTTAATTAAAAGTTTTTTTTTTTAAATGCTAATGTGTGAATTCAAAATTTTCGAACTCCTTATGTGATCACAAAAGTTGTTCATTAAAGTTCAAAATTTTATCATGGTCACTTCCTACCTTCAACCAAATTTATTTCTTTTACATTACCACTTAAATTAAAATATATGAAGAAAATATTAAAGTTTAGAATTAAGATGTACAAATACCTCTTAGTGAGAAGCCCTAGTTCCTTAATTAATTAAGGTTTAGGTAATTATATGCATTATTTTATATTCTTCCATTAAATGGTTATAAGTTTGAAACATATGAAGTTGGAGAGACTTGGATCTATGCAAATTTAACTTTTATAGTTTTTTTTCTTAAAACAATAAAAATAATTTAAATTAGTTGGTTAGTTGTTTATTTTTTTTATAAGATTAACGTTTAGGGATTCAAATCTTTATATATATATATATATATATATATATTGTGAACATTACGTACGTATGAGCATATGTTGCATCACCCTTTTTTATTTTTATAATGTTTCACTCTTGTGATAATCATCCAATTTTAATTTTTTTTAATTATATATTTTTCAAGGTTTTGTTTTGATATATTCATAGGATTGAAGATGAGTGGTCATTCATATAGTGAAACATTGGGTCTTATATTTGTTTGGGTTATATGTGTTTAATACTTTAATCTATCCAATTATATTCATATTATTTCTATTATTATTATTATAAAGCTGATTATATTATGTTTTTTAAGCATTTAACATGTAACTAAGGTTGATTTTTTTTTTTTAAATAGGAAAGGGAAATTGAAAACAATGTGTGATCTTATATAAAATAACCATTTTGAAAAGAAAAAAAAAATTAAATTGACTCTCATGTCACAATCTTATTGACTTCTATATTTAATTGTAATTTTTTTTTATAATGATAGAGAGCGATAATTTAGTGTCATGAATATGTGCTAACACATGATTGTACTTGAAAAATAAAATTTATCTCTTCTATTAGATTTAAGTTCAATCACGTGTTGACACATCATTCTCGATATCATTCATGACATTAAATTCTCGTTCTCTATCATTACTATTTGTTTTTTTTAGATAACTTCTAACAAATTTGTTTTTAATATTTTTTTTATTAATTTCATATTGATTGATATAATCTTTACATTACTATGGAATATGGAATATTGATTTTTTTTATAAATTAAATGTAGAAAATTAAGGTCATATATAATTTAAATCAATTTTTTTTGCTAGAAGAAATCTGAAAATCTGTTTTTGTAAATATATTTAATATTTAAAAAACTTCATTCTTTCACACAAGATAAAAGTTTTAACATATAATTCTGAATTCTTCTCTCTTTTTTTTCAAATTTAATTTTAAAGCAAATTGACCTTTATATATAGTCACATGTATGTTCCTACACAATGAAGACTCTATGTGGACAATTTTTTTTTAAACGATATACTTTATAAACTCATCATTATCATTTTTGGATAGTGTAAGAAACAAAGCTAATTCATAATGAATTTGGAAGAGTATTATGTGGAGCCATAATCTCTCTTTTATCATCATAATATGAGATGACAAATTCTATCGGGTAAGACAACCAAGATTTGAGAACATAAATGGATTCCACCAGGTACCAAGCTAAACAACACATGTAATTTTTCTCAAACTCATGTTAACGAACTATTACTAGATGATGAAAAAATTGGAATATTGAATTCTTGCACAAATTTTTAATAATGATATAATATCAGAAATCTTGTCAATCACTTTAGCAAGTGGAGAGGAAGATGATATTAAAGTTTGACATTGGTCTAATGATGAACAATATAACGATAATTTTGGTTATTTGGTTGAAACTCAGATCAACAATCAGAATAATTTGTAAAACGATTTTGATATTTGGGGGAAAATTTGTAACCTTAGGTACTCAATAAAAATAAAAATAAAAAATTATGTGGAGAGTTCTTAATGAAGCAATGACATCAAAAATGAATCTTTAAAAAAATGTGATCACTGAAAAACATTGAAAGGAGAGAGGATGATGAGTTGAAAAAATTTACATGAATATGCTGGGAAATATGGAAGATGGAAAATAATCTTACATTTAGAAATCAAAATATGAACGATAACTGGATTATTATAACTGCCGCAGAATTCCGAACATATGGTCAGGCTAACTTGAAAGAAAATTCACAAAAAGGAAGTGAGTTCGACGAAACACGAACAGATTCACCTAAATCAAAACATTGCACATGTGGATGTGGCCATCAATAAGAGTATAAAAAAAATTATGTTGCAATGATAGTGTGCATGCCAAGTGAAGAAATTATTACAAGAGGGACAAAATCTTTTGTGAGTGTTGATGTCACAATTGTTGAAATGGAGGCATTAAAACTAACAACAAAAATGACGGAAGAACTACATCTCAATGATGTTATCATATTCCCTGACTGTCAATTGACTATTCAAAATTTCAAAACGTCAAAATTGAACACATACAGAAAGGTGAGACTGATAAAAATATACATTCTTAAATGTCTAAAAATCAACAAGGGTTTGAAAATAGTTTGGACTAAGGGAGAATTCAACTATGCCGCACATTGGATTGCAATGAAATGCAAAGAAATCGATTCACTAATGTACTTCTCACTTCTACACAATCGAATTGAATCAAGATAACTTGACGGATAAAATGGAGTGAAAATGAAAGAATTTGGGAAACGTATATGCAACTAAAGTATTTAGGAGTCTTATTGAGTTCATTTCTTTCTTATTTACATGATTTATTCTTCTTAGGTTTGTTTGTTTTAAGAATTTTAATATTTTTTTTTTGTTGGTCTTCCCACCAACGGTAAACTATTATTGTATTTTCTTACTTACAATTATGGGTGTAAACGAGCCGAGCCGAGCTCGAACTAGCCCTGACTCGAGTTCGGCTCGACTCGTTTTTTATTGGCTCGGCTCGATAGGCTCGATAAGCTCGAAACTCGAAACTCGAATTTAAATATATTTATATATAAATATCTTATATTAAAAATGGGTTATATATGTCAACAACTACTATATAGATTTAGTGCTTAAAAAGAGCAATAACTGAACAAGATTTAGGGTTTTACCAGAGCGAGATTTAGGGCTTCAAAACGAGATGTAAGTTTATTGAAAAAGTATCAATGAGCAGTCTCTTGAGTCTTCTTGCAAAATAGTTTTGAAAATAAAATACTTTATAGTAAAATAAAAATACATTTATATCTTATAAAATGTATATAAATATTGAGATTGCTTATATTAAATAATATTATAATATAATTATATTTTTTATATTTGATTTTTAAAAAATTATATTTTCGTAATTAAATTAATATCAATATATATATTTCCTTATAATTATTATATAATATATATTTTTTAATTTATAAATATTATTCTGGTACATCTTGATATACCAAAATATTGAAAATCTCATACCTTGTATGTACCAATAATTTTGGTATCAGTATAATAAACAATAAACTCATAAATAGTCTTATGGGTGTTTTAAATTTTCATTAAAAAATAAAATATAATAAAAAAAATATGATTAGGCTCGTAAAAGCTCGGCGAGTCTTACCTAAACTCGAATTCGGTTCGAATCTTAAACGAGCTGGCTCGAGCTCAGCTCGAATTCGATTTTGACTGAACTCGAATCGAGCTTTGACTGAGCGGCTCACAAGCGGCTCACGAGCGACCCGACTCATTTACACCCCTACTTACAATATGTCAATATACATCACATTTGAAAAAAAAAATGCTTATTAAAACAATTATTAATGTGTTTGAATATATTATATTTATTTAAGATTGGATACTAACTTTTTAAAATAATACAATACCACTGGATTGTAAAATATACACATTTGTCCAATTTCAACATGTAATTAATTATTATTATTTTTTTTTTAAAAGAATGAGGTTAGCATGACGTACTTCAATTTAAGGTATTTTAAATGAGAATCGAATTCGTGATCTTCAATCTTTTAAGAATTAATTTGGTCACTTGAACTACCTTATTGAGTTAAGGTGGAATTATTTCATTATAATCCATCTTTTAAGAAAAGTGTCTAATAGATTAGAACATTATAAAAAATAATATATATATATTAATAATATGTGAAGAGAAGAATTTAAGTCAACTCTTGATTATTTGTACTTTAAATTATGTTACATTTAAATAATTATTTAAATAGGAAATTTAATATCTCATCAAAAAGTCTAACACCAAATTTAAACAAATGAAACCCTTGACAATAATTTAAGTCCTATGAATTTAACTACGAAATTAAATATTTCAAATTCGACTCCTGTTAAGAACACTCTCATCTAAATCTCAATTTTTGTTATCTTATTACTTTATAAAATGGTTCTATTGTTTCAAAAAATAATAATATATATATGTAAAGTGAACACCATTCATATTATGAATTTAATAAGTTTGTGACTAATTTGTTAGGACGGTGCTTTCACTAGCTAGCAATATTAATAAAGGTCATTATCTGTATTCTGTAATAGGGGTCATCAATTAACTTAATTTATGTGAGATGTTTATTTCTATATTTGATACTATATTAATTAAATAAACAATTGGCAAGTTGTTTCATGGTCTCTAACATTGTTAGTTGGTCTATTGCCAAAACGTTATTAAGGATGATAGTTGGCAATTTGTGGTAATATATATTATTATATTACCACAATGTTATTAAAAATATTAAATAGCTCATGTCATGATTATTTATTTTATAAAATATCTATAGTATAGATAATTTTATTTTCCTAAAACTCAAAATATGGTAACAAAGAGTTTGGGCATTGTTGGGTCAAAGTTCCTTTAATTTTTTTTTAATTTTTTAACAGTTTTTAAAAGTAATTATAGATATATAATATTGTAACATTAAAATTAATAAAAATAATTTTACTTAGTTGGTTATTTATTTTTTTATAAGATGAATGATATAAGTAAAAAGTTTAAACTTAAAAAATATACATTTTCATTTTTTATATGTAATTTGATAGAATGTGGAGTGCCTTTAATGTATCACCAAATTGTGAATTATGTCTCATAATTTTTGTGTTGTTATTATTAAAGGAGACTGAACTATTCATAAATTTGAGTGGGGATAAAATTAAAAAAATAACAAAAAATAATGAATAACGAGTGAATAAAAGTAAGTTTTTCTCATTTTTTTAATAATTAGATAATGAATTAAATTGAAAAAATTAAGAAATTAGAGGGGGTGAACTTCAACCCCGAGTCCTAACATAAATTCGTCCTAATTGTGTCATATAAAACTTGAATTATCACAATTTTAATATTCAAGCTTTTCTTAATTGGACTAAACATCCCTCCTCTTATTTTAATGTATTATTTTCATTTTGTAATTAATTTGCTACATTTTTTTTTTTTGAGATCTACACATTCTAATTTGTCGAATGTTGTTTAAGTAACTAAAAAAAGGAAATTTGACGAAATGGCCCTAAAGATGGTCTTATTTGAGTTTTTGACCGGCGCATAAAATTAAATGCACGGATGACACCTTATTTTGTTTTGGACGATTTTACCTCAGTAACTAGACGTCCACGTTCGCGAGACCCAAATATGGGTCATTTAGTCAAATTTTCCCTAAAAAAAATGTGTAATTTAAAAATTATTTAAAAACTTCGAAGAGATAAATTTAAATTTATTTTTAAAAAAAAATTAAAAGGACATAATTTTGTGTAAATTTGACCCATTTAAAATGTATTTATATTTTTTACAAAATATACACTTCAAATTTGTAAAAGTGAAAAAACCCATTGTTTTGGTCAATGTGTGTGAAAACGGGTATGTTTTTCCACGGAATGCATATATATATATCTGTGGGTTAAACCCGGTGGGCGTTTGCCGTCTATTCATCGGTGAAAGAGACTGGATTTCGGGTTTACGAGTCTTCATCACTTCACCCCCACTGGATTCGGCGTAAACGTGTTCTTCTACCTCTCTCCGTCGCCTACCCACTGTAATTCTTAGCCCAATTCTCCATTTCTCAAAAACCCACTTCTAAATCCTACCCTTTCTCCTTTCTGGGCTCCACCCCTAGCATTAATGGCGCCATACTCGAACTACTTTCCCCAGAATGTCACGCCAGTTTCTCCATTACTCACCAAGACCTAATTGCTTTCTCCGCTCCTGATGACTCTAGGGTTTCTCTATCATCTCTGTTTACATACTAAACCTTCATTTTCTCTTTTAAAATGGCTCTAAAGGCTTCTACAATCTGGGTTTCCGCCGACCGTTGTCGTACTCAATTCGGTTTGACCTCTTTAGGATCCCATCGTTCTGGGTCACCTTTCAATCTAAGATTCGATCTTGAAATTAATCGGAAATGGGAGTGTTGTGCGTCCCTAACTCATACAGCAATTGAAGATGATCAGGAGAAACTAAGACCTGGGGTTATCTCAATTCATGGTAATGTTGATCATCAAATTACTGAAACCAGAGGTCTCCTTAAGGATCTGAGTTCTCTTCCAAGTGAGTATACATTGTCTTTCATTGTAATGTAAAAATCTAATCTTTATAGTGATTTTTCCTGCAATGTAGCTGTAATAACCTGATAAGTTGATTATATCTATCTGCATGATATATTGCAGGACCGCTATCTGCAAATGATTTTTCGCCTTCTGTTGGCGATGTATCCAAAGTTCGGGTTGCTTATCAGGTATGCAATGCAGTACTATAGAATAACAATCAAAATGCAACAAAAGTAATTAAATTGGGGATGATTATTGCAGGGAGTTCCTGGTGCTTATAGTGAAGCTGCTGCAATAAAAGCATACCCGGAATGCGAAACTGTACCCTGCGATCAATTTGAGGCTGCGTTTCAGGTTCAGTTATCAAAATATGTTAGCTTTCTGATTTTTATATGCGAAATTCAATTAATATTCTATGGCAGGCGGTTGAATTGTGGTTGGTAGACAAAGCGGTTCTTCCAATTGAGAATTCGGTGGGTGGAAGTATTCATCGGAATTATGATCTTCTACTCCGGCATAGACTTCACATTGTAGGAGAGGTTCAGTTGGTTGTTAATCACTGTCTATTGGCATTACCCGGTGTCAAGAAAGAGGAATTAAAACGCGTTTTAAGTCATCCACAGGTTCAATCTTTCACTTTCCTTATATTTGCTCAAGCTTTTTTTTGTCTCTGAATGGAAAATATAAAATTAAATCTCCTTCTAGGCACTTGCTCAATGTGAAATGACGCTGCATAAATTGGGAATAGTTAGGGTGAATCATGATGATACTGCCGATGCAGCTCGGGTAATGTCCACAAGTCTTTTTGTGGCGATTTCTTACCAAAACAATTTTAACAATTTTTTTTGTGGGACAGACTGTAGCTACTGAAGGTGTAAGAGATGTTGGAGCTGTTGCAAGTGCTAGAGCTGCAGATATTTATGGCCTTGACATTGTTATTGAAGGAATACAGGTAAGAACCTTGGATGAAGTTTATTATTTGTTGCTCTTAAATTTTTTGCCATGATGGCTTCTGGCCCCAAATCTAATGAGTGGAATGATAGCAAAATCTTATGTGATTGTTATTGGTTTCCTGACTAATCATTCTTGGATTTTGTTGAATATTGAATATGCAAATTACAAACGTAAAAGAGTGGAAATCAGTAGAAATTTATTCCAATCGCTAGCCATAGATTAAATCGATTGAATTATATTCCATGGTTTCAATCTGTGTTAATCTTCATATATGGAAAAGGCAAAAAGTGATTTATATAGGCTATAGGCTAAATGGATTCAATTCTTTCCTCGGTTGTGTGAATCGGGGAAGTTAGAATTAGGGAGGATGATTGGCAGTGCTAAGTTTGTATCTAGGCTATCCATCTTCAAAGTCTTTCAATTCCTCAAGTTGTCACTGTTGGAAGAAGATCTCTAATCTTTCTTTTCTAGTTTCAGTCAAGGTACAAATAGTATAGATGATGTTATGCTATGATCTTCTTTCTTAATCTTTTGAAAAATTTAAAGCATCAAGAAATGGGTATTTATTTATTATTCTAGGAATCGATATATATCATCATCTTCATATACTTTTCGATTGACCTACATGTACATCTTATAAGCTCCAGTATGAGTAAAGAATCTGTAACTATTGCTTACACATCTTTAGATTTCTATGTTTTCTCTTCTCGTTCATTCTTTTTAATTCTTTCTTAACTTTGACAGGATGAGTCGGATAATATCACCCGTTTTCTGATACTAGCAAGAGAACCTATAATTCCTGGCCCAGATAAAGGCTATAAGGTATACAGTTTCCTTATTGTTCTGTCAAAATGTATCCATCCATTTGAAAATAAATTGTTTTCTTGACAGACGAGCATTGTCTTCACTCTAGACGAAGGTCCTGGAGTGCTTTTCAAAGCTTTGGCAGTGTTTGCTCTAAGGGGTATCAACTTAACAAAGGTAAATTCTGGACACATTGGGTTTTATCAGTGCAAAATTATAATTTTTTTTACTGAAATTGTCTTAATTTGTAGATTGAGAGTCGACCTCAAACGAAAAATTGGGTAGGGGTCATTGATGACACTGATCGAGGAAATACCAGGTAAATTTACTATGGACATTTGTCACATTTTGTTCTGTCTATCTATATGAAATGAAATAATCATATGATGTTTTCGAACTACTTCTGAATGGTGGCAGCAGGTACTTTGATTATCTCTTCTATATTGACTTTGAAGCTTCAATGGCGGAGCCTCGAGCACAAAATGCACTCGGACATCTTCAGGTTAGTTGTTATTGCAACAAAATTAGTAAATTTACCAAAATCAGAATAACGTATCCTTTCTGTAGAAGACGAAAGTGCGATCTTATATTGGATGTTTTCATAATAATCAAATTCATCGTCTCTACACATTGCAGGAATTCGCTAGATTCATTCGAGTTCTTGGTTCTTACCCTATGGACACTACTATTCCATGAAGAGATTATCAATATCTGTTATATGTTCATACACTTGGTTTCCAAGTATGGAAGACAATTTTCTCAATAGCCAATGTCCCCTAGGATTTTTTTTCTAGAAGCTTCCATTGTTCCATATTATTTTTTATCTTCAATTAGGTGAAGGGTTGTTCTTTGTCATGGATGTTTTTTATTTATTTATATGCTCTTAGGCTAGTATTTTTCTTTGTTGACATATCTTGTTTTTCGATATTTATTTTAACAAAGTTGAATACATTTTGCGAATGCTATTAGATAGTATTTTTTTTAAACAATATTCAATTCTTCTTATTTGTAAGATATCTTTGCTTGTGTTAAACCATTCATGTCATTTGTTTCATAAAGTTAGGTTTTCATCTCTGGAAGACAATTTTCTCAATAGTTAATGTTCCTTAAGGAAGTTTTCTAGAACTTTCCATTGTTCTATATTTTTTTTTCTTAAACGATGAATGAGTTATTAGGATAAAACTTAGTTTTTATCTCAAAATTTAACCATCATATTATTAATCAAATTAAACAATTTTTTTTAAAAAAAATTAAAAAAAACCTCAGAAAAACCCACTTCCTCAAACAAGCTCTTAGTTGGACCCATGATTGAGTTTTATTTTTTTTTGTTGTAATTATGAAATCTTATATAAAATTAGATAAATTATTAATAAATGGTTAATTTTCTTAGTAAAAACATTCATACAATAAAGGGCCAAAAAAAACCAGCTGGAATTCAACTGCCATGCCAGTAGGACTGCTGCAAATATGCTGTTACAAAAAAATTGGACCCATTTTTATTGTATTTACTCTAAAAATAATTTCCATCTAGAATCTTTTTTTTTTTCTTTCAAATTACTTATTACAAACATATTTCCTTTTTCTATTGCAAATGGGCCATCTCAAAATAATGCCAATTTGAAATAAAGAGAGAGGTTTGATCTTTTGTTATTAAGTTTTTTTTCCTAAAAATATCATGTTTTTTTTATTTAAATAGATAAAAATGAATGATTAGATAGTTAAATTTCGAAATAAAAACTCAAAAAAACCCAAAAAAACACTTTCAAACCGAGCACTAAATGTAAATATTAACACAATTAAAGTCTATATTTCTATTTTAAATACACCATATATCAATACTTATAAGTGATTGAATTTCAAAAGAGATTAGTTAATTAATTCATTAGAATCAACTTGGTTCTATGAGCTTATTATTATTAAACTATGATTATGCAAAAGCTCACAAGAAAGATCTATGTCTTTCTTTCTCTATCTAGTATCTTCAAATGTCGTCTTCTTCATTCTTCTCTTACGTTGTCCAATCTCCCAATTCAAACCTTACTCCCACCAACATCAACAACTGCAAAAACATCGATATTTCCTAAGATTATAATGCTACTCATCTTCCTTAATGGGTAACAACCAGACCTCCCACTTATCTCTAATGGCGAATTCTAAGCTCACCCTTTCACTCCTCTTTCTCTTCTTCCTCATCACCCCTTTCAAAGCTTCCCCTTTCAATCGAGGTAAGAAAACCCACAACACTTACTAAAATCGTTTGATTTTCACTTAAAGGTTTCATTTTTGCAGAAATTAAGGAGCAACAGAAGCTGGGTAGGGAAGAACCCTACGTGGGAGTGAACATTGGTACAGATGTTTCCAATAACCTCTCTCCTACTGACTTAGTATCGTTCTTACAGTTGCAGAAGATAACCCATGTCCGTTTATACGACGCCGATGGTGATATTCTCAAAGCTTTAGCAAAAACCAAGATCCGGGTTATAATCAGTGTCCCAAATAACCAGTTAATCGGAATTGGCACATCAAATTCCACCGCTGCTACTTGGATCGGTAGAAATGTAGTCGCTTACTATCCAGATACCCTAATAATCGCAGTCGCCGTCGGCGATGAAGTTCTAACCAGTGTACCTTCATCCGCACCTTTACTAATCCCAGCAATTGAATCGCTTTACGCCGCACTCGTCGCCGCGAATCTTCACACGGAAATCAAGATCTCAACACCCAATTCCGCGTCTATCATTCTAGACCCATTTCCTCCATCTCAAGCCTTCTTTAATCAAACCCTTTCCCAATACATATCTCCCTTGCTTCAATTCCTATCGCGAACGCAATCTCCCCTGATGATGAATCTCTATCCCTATTACGTCTTTATGCAGAACAAAGGCGTTGTACCGTTGGATAATTCTTTGTTTAAACCATTAACGCCTTCAAAAGAAATGGTCGATCCCAACACTCTTCTTCACTACACCAATGTCCTCGACGCAATGCTTGACTCGGTTTACTTCTCAATGAAGAACCTAAACATAACTGATATCCCTGTTCTAGTAACGGAATCAGGTTGGCCTTCCAAAGGGGATTCAAAAGAGCCATATGCCACAATTGACAATGCAGACACATACAATTCAAACTTGATCAAACATGTCTTTGATCGAACAGGGACGCCTCTTCATCCAGAGATAACTTCGAGTGTTTACATATACGAGTTACTCAACGAGGATTTGAGGTCACCACCCATTTCAGAAGCGAACTGGGGACTTTTCAATAGTAACAAATCGCCAGTTTACTTGCTTCATGTTTCTGGGAGTGGTAGTTTCTTGGCGAATGATACAACGAATCAAACTTTTTGTGTGGCAATGGATGATGTTGATCAGAAAACATTACAGACTGCTTTGGATTGGGCTTGTGGACCGGGGAGAGCGAATTGTACAGAGATTCAAGCTGGGGAGAGTTGTTATCAGCCGAATAATGTGAAGAATCATGCTTCTTATGCGTTTGATAGTTATTATCAGAAGGAAGGAAAGAGTTCTGGATCTTGTGATTTCAAAGGAGCTGCCATGATCACCACTACTGATCCAAGTGAGTTTTCAAATAAAGTCATATAAGATTAGTGTTTATTTGGTTTGTGATGTGTATATTTTTGGATGTAGGTCATGGGAGTTGTATATTTCTTGGAAGGTGAGTGTAATTTTCATTATGTTCATAAATTAGTTTGCAATTTGCAATTAGGTTGATTTATTGGTTGTTTTTGCAGCAAGCAAGTAAGCAATAAGACAAAGCAGGTAGTGAACTCAACTGTAGCCAGTGTTAGCTCGCACCACCCGAGTGGAATGGATAGTGGTTTATTCGTTTTCTTGGCCTCTATATTGTTGTTACATTCATTCTCATGAATGCGAGTCACCCCCTCAGTTTAGTTTTGTGGGTTCTTTCTTGATTTGGAGAAAGATCGGTCCTTTTGAGCCTTAACCCGATAAGGATAAGGGAAATGAGGAGGCGAATTGAATCACCATTGCTTGTCATTGTCTAAAAGGGGTCTTGAAGATTCAAAAATGTCAATCTTTAGGTCAGAATGCATTAGTTTATATATTTATATATATATATTTTTGTTCTTCATTGTTCTGGTTTTTTGAAAAAGTGTGGCTGGCTTGACTTTATGATGCGGTGCGAGTCGAAGAGATTGGAAGATAATCTAATTAAGGAAGGGATTGGAAGATATATTCTAATCAAGGAAAGGATTATAATATATATTCTAATTAAGGAAGAGATTACAAGGGATATTCTAAATTAAGTAGGGATATTCTTGTTATGGAAGGAATATCCTAAATTAGTGTAATTAAATTGTAATTAGACGTAATTCCTAATTTAATACGTGTAAGTCCTATAAATACCCTGAAGGTATTCCATTGTAAGGGAGAAGAAGATTATTAATCAGAAAACGAGGTTTCCTCAATATCTATCGACTTTCGGTATTCGTAAGAATCAACGAATCTTGATAAAGGTTCATCCTAGCCACGCACGCTGCATCAGTTGGTATCAGATTCCAGTCGACCCTGAGGTATGCCGCCCCGAAGACAGCCGCGCAACCCTACCCCTGGTGCTGATGATGGTGACCTTGCTGAGTTGCGACGTGAAAACGCTGAGTTTCGCCGTGATAACGACGATTTGAAGCGGCAGGTTGAATGGTTGACGCAGCGGATGGATGCATCTATGCACATGCACCACCCTGAAGATGATGTTACGATGACAGATGAAAACCCCTTCGGTGGTCTTCGGAATCGATCCCCTGAACGCCCCAATCATCGCTGGGAGCAGGCTTTCAGGGTGGACATCCCTAAGTTCGATGGTAGTCTATCACCGGAAGAGTTTATTGATTGGCTTTCTCAGGTTGAAGAGATTCTGGATTTCAAGGAAGTTCCTGCAGATCGTCGTGTACCCCTTGTTACGATCCGCTTACATGGTCGTGCACAAGCATGGTGGCAGCAGTTGAAACAGACACGTGTTCGTCATGGTAAGGCAAAGCTCACGAATTGGGACAAATTCAGGAAGCATATTAGGGCTGCGTTTCTACCATATAATTACGAACGTAACCTGTACCAGCGGTTCCAGAATCTTCGTCAGGGTTCTCGTTCCGTGGATGACTATTCCACTGAGTTTTACACCTTTGTGGCTCGTGTTGACCTGTCTGAGTCCCCTCTCCAGTTGGTTTCTCGCTATATTGGTGGCCTTCGCCTCCAGTTGCAGGATATTTTGAATATGTTTGATCCCTTGACTGTTTCTGAGGCACATCAGCGTGCTTCACAGGCTGAGAAACAGCTAGCTAGGCGCGGTTCGGGTAGCTTTGGAAAACAGGTTGTCCCCACTAGTGGCATTGGTTCTTCTTCCCAGTCGGCCCATCCCACCCCAGCCCCCCCTCGCGGCACTACAGCCCCCCCACAGGGACGTCCCGGTGGCTTGCGTTGTTTCGATTGTGGTGAAGTTGGCCATCGCCAAGCAGAGTGTCGCAACCCAAAGTCCACCAATCGTGGTCTTTTTACTGAGGTGGATGATCCTGACTCTGCTCTTCCTTCAGATTCAGCCCCAGTGTATGATGTTTATGATGATGAGGCAGCGGAGGAGTATGTTTCTGGTGATGTTGGCCCCCTTTTGGTGATTCGTCGATCATGTTTAACCCCTCGTGCTCCTGACAACGAGTGGTTACGCAATAATCTGTTCCATTCCACTTGTACCATCGGTGGCAAAGTTTGCACCTTCATCATTGATGCTGGGAGTTGTGAGAATGTGATTTCTGAGGTTGCAGTTTCGAAGCTGGGTCTGTCCACTGAACCTCACCCCAAGCCTTATCGCCTGTCCTGGCTGAGTCAAGGTACGGATGTTACAGTTTCCAAGCGCGTACTTGTTAATTTTTCCATTGGTTCCCATTATCGTGATGCTGTATATTGTGATGTGGTTCCTATGGATGCTTGTCACCTTTTACTTGGTCGCCCTTGGCAGTTTGATCATTCCGTTATACATGATGGGCGTGCTAATACCTACACGTTCTTATTTCATGGTACCAAAATTGTGTTGATGCCAAATCAGCCCAAGAAGGGTGCTGCCCCCACTCATCATGCGTCCCCCCCTACCACCTTGTTGTCTCGGGGTCCTTTTCAGACCGCCATGGTCGAATCGGGCATGGTGTTTGCTCTATTTTGTTCGCTGATTACCTGTGGTGCTAGTTCTAAGGTGCCTATTCCAGTGCAGCCGCTGTTACAGGAGTTTGCAGATGTTTTTCCTGAGAATCTGCCTTGTGCCTTGCCTCCTTTGCGTGATATCCAGCATCACATTGACTTGGTTCCAGGTGCTGCCCTACCCAACCGTCCTCATTACCGCATGAGTCCCAAAGAACATGAAGAGTTGCGTAGACAGGTGGAGGACTTGCTGGCTAAGGGACACATTCGAGAGAGCCTTAGTCCCTGTGCTGTCCCGGCCCTTCTTTCCCCAAAAAAGGATGGGTCTTGGCGTATGTGCATTGATAGTCGTGCTATCAACAAGATTACAGTGCGTTATCGGTTTCCTATTCCCCGGTTGGATGACTTGTTGGATCAGTTGGGTGGTGCTTCTGTGTTTAGCAAACTGGATCTCAAGAGTGGATACCATCAGATTCGTATTCGCATGGGTGATGAGTGGAAGACTGCCTTTAAGACTCGTGAGGGCTTATATGAGTGGCTGGTTATGCCGTGTGGTCTGTCGAATGCTCCTAGCACCTTTATGCGTATGATGAACCAGGCTCTTCGCCCTTTCATTGGGAAGTTTGCTCACAATCATGCTGTTAATCGCTCCACTGGTTTCAGTCCTTTCCATGTGATTTACGGGCTGTCTCCGCGTGCTCCTCTTGATTTGTTAGCGCTGCCCAGCAAGGTGCGTCCTCATTCCACTACTGCGGATTTTGTTGGTCAGTTGGCTCAGGTTCATCAGACCACTCATGACCGCTTGGTTGCTGCTACTGCCAAGTACAAGGAGAAGGCTGATTCGAGAAGGCGTGCTGTTGATTTTGAAGTTGGTGACTTTGTGTGGGCTATTCTGACTAAGGATCGTTTTCCAGCTCATGAATATAGCAAGCTTGCTGCTAAGAAGATTGGTCCTGTTGAGATTGTGGAGAAGATCAACCCCAATGCTTATCGTTTACGCCTTCCCAGCCATGTGCGTACCTCTGATGTGTTCAATGTGAAGCATCTTGTTCCTTTTGTGGGTGAGTCTTCTTCTGATGAGGATGATGCGGTTCCAGATTCGAGGACGAATCTTTTCTACCCTGGGGGGAATGATGCGGTGCGAGTCGAAGAGATTGGAAGATAATCTAATTAAGGAAGGGATTGGAAGATATATTCTAATCAAGGAAAGGATTATAATATATATTCTAATTAAGGAAGAGATTACAAGGGATATTCTAAATTAAGTAGGGATATTCTTGTTATGGAAGGAATATCCTAAATTAGTGTAATTAAATTGTAATTAGACGTAATTCCTAATTTAATACGTGTAAGTCCTATAAATACCCTGAAGGTATTCCATTGTAAGGGAGAAGAAGATTATTAATCAGAAAACGAGGTTTCCTCAATATCTATCGACTTTCGGTATTCGTAAGAATCAACGAATCTTGATAAAGGTTCATCCTAGCCACGCACGCTGCATCACTTTAGCTTGATGCATTACATTAGTTTATCTTGTAAATTATTGGGGGATGGATAGCCTGCCTGATGCTTCTAATCAAATGACTTTGATCACTTCTTTCTTGCCTGGATTTGGTGTTTCATAATTGATTGGTTTATGTCATGAAAAGAGTGAATCTCTATTGGAAAGATCCAAAATCAAGATGTGAGATTGATGATAAATAGATTACTAAGTTTATCCAAACAAAAAAACTCTAATTTTAGATTGGATTCAGTCTTTTTTTTTTTCAAACATATTATTTCAGTTCGGGTTATACTTAATAACTAATTTTAATCCACTTTAATATTAATTAAACAAAATTAACTATATAAATTCAACATAATAACAATTTTAAACAATGACAAAAAGATAAAGTTGGATATTTATTATTACATTGAATTAGTTTGGTTATTTGAATTAGGGGTTTAAATGATTTAATTCGGTCGTTTTTAAAAAACAAAAAAAAATTATCCCTACCATCGGTGTTGATTTTTCAAAAAATTTATCCGTCGATTTGCAATTATACATCAACTCGGTTTTAACAAAAATATACATATAATATAATAAAGAATATAAAAAGTAATCGAGGAACATCTTCTAAATAAAATTATAATAAATTATGTAAATATATTTGTAAATCATTTAAAACGCCATAAAATGTGTGTCAAGATATTTGAATCTTAAAAAAAAAAAAAAAAAATTGGTACAAGAAATTATGACTAAATTTTATATTCCACCCTAAAATAAAAAAATAACTCTCATCAAACTTAAAATTAAATAACATTTAAAATTGGATTAAATATCCATTTTATTTATATCTATTTATTTAAATAATAATTATTTAAATATAACAAATTTATATATATATATATATATATATAATAATGCTTCATTTTTAGTTCATTTTTAGTGTCTGGATTTCTGGGTGGAGAAATGTGGTTAATTTGAATATGTATGTGAGAGTAAATGAATACTTGAGTTGGGTTGTGAGTTGACTCGCCCGTCCATAAACTTGAAAAATTAAATAAAAAATATGATATAAGTTTCAAATTTACAATCCCACTCTACAAATTTAACATTTTAACCAAATAAGCTAATAATATTGTATAACATTTAAATAGAAGTGACGTGATTAAGTAATGATAAGATTGTTATTTTGTTTTTAACATGAATATTTTTATAATATTTTAATTTATTTTACATATATATTTTAAAACAAGATTGGTATTTAACCGTTTAACAAAAATATGAAAAATGACATTGAGAGAAAGCGGCAAAACAAAACAGAGGATAAACTCTTCAAAATGGCATTCATCAAAACCCAATTCCAGTTCAACAATGGCTTCTTGGCCATGCATCATCAAGTGCATCTTCATCAATCCTGCATCCCAGAAGACAACATGCCCTCGCATCGATTGCGCCCAAATGGTCCTGCACCTTCCCAATCCCTTAAGATTCGCGATTCCCCGGAGGAACTCGCCGATCACTCCGTCGATCCAAATGGGTTTCGTGGAACCAAACTCTTGGCCACCACAGGTTATGTTTCAATTCCAATGTATTACTTTTATTCCTGCTTTTTGTAATAGTTTATTATAGGTCTAAAGTTAAGCACTTTATCCTACTTTATAACTCTCAGATTTATAAACAGGAGAGGGTATGTGATCCCTTCACGTTGCCTCAATATATTATTCTCTTTGTCAACCCTAATCTGTCTGATTCTTCTACCTTCTTCAATTCAATTGATTCATTTTACTAAATAGCTTGGTTGACTCGCATAATATCAGAACACTTGGGATAAAACTTTCTTGGTTTTAACATCATGGTGAACCCACTCGTAGAGGTGGGTGATGGATCAACATCGAATCAGAAGAAGAAATACAACCTTGATCAATTATTCCTTCATAGAGTTGACAACCCCAATTCTATCATCTGTTCGACGATTCTAATAGGTGACAACTACTTTGGCTGGTGTAAAGCAATCAAGTTAGCCTTATTGGCAAAAAATAAGTTAGGGTTTTTAGATGGATCCTGTCCTAAGCCAACTGATCTGGTTGACACTCAACAATGGATGATTGTAGATACTATGGTTCGGTCGTGGATTATGAACTCGATCTCTGAAGAACTGAAAGGAAATTTCCGAGGAACCTACACTACACAAGAACTCTGGGCTGAAATCAAAGAGGGTTATGAAAAGAATAATGGACAAAGAAGATATGGAATCAAGAAGGAGATTAGCAGCATCAAACAGGGCTCTTTAACTTTAGAAATGTACTATTCTAAATTTAAAATGTTTTGGGAAGAGCTCAGGGGTCTTAAACCATTAGCCTGTAGTAAGAAAGAACAACCAAGTCTTGATGCTATTGAGGTTGGCCAACAAGTGATTCTTGATGATGAGGAAGACAGGCTGCTGGAATTCCTTATGGGTCTAAATGATAGTTATGAGCATGTTAAAGATCATATTTTAACTATGGATCCATTTCCTAGCATCCACAATGCCTTCACGATTCTTTTAAACGTGGAAGCAAAAAGGGAGGTTAAGATTGAACAAGCTGTGAACTTCAATGCTATGTACCGTAGAGACAATCAAGGATTCAATAGCCCGAAGTTTGGAAGAGCTGCTAACTTCTCTACAAGCAAAACTGGAACAAGGACTGGAGTTGAGAAAGGAAAATATTCTTTCAAAAATGCAGATATATGTCAACATTGTAATATGACAGGGCACGTTCAAGAAGGATGCTTTAGAATTATTGGCTACCCGGAATGGTGGAATCAATCGAAGGATCAAAACCAGAAAAAGAAAGACTCCGCAAATGCAGCCACCACACCTCTTGATGAAGAAAGTAGCCCTGAAATCTCATTCGCTGATTTCAAAATTTCCATGAAGAAGGAACATGGAGGAAGCAGCTCCAACTTTAACTCAGGTAATTTTTCTCATTGACCACAAGAGAATATCTCAAAAAACAAAATGTCTAATAAACAATTTTCTTAAAAAGATTAACTCTGTTATGACTTATGAGTTTCAGCTAAGTCTAAATGATTTAAACAAGTTAAATACAACTTGAATTATTCTGGAGCTCTTATTTATATTTGTAATAATAGAAATTTTTAATGCATAACCTTCATACTATAAAAACACCTTTAAATGTTTTTTCTACCAGATGGTAGCAAAAAACTTATCAATGAAGTAGGATTAGTATTTATTAAATGAAAATCTACAACTTGTAGATGTTATGTTTGCACCAGATTTCAAATAATATTTGATGTCGGTTGCAAAACTTATTGAAGAAACTTCTTTCAACTGAATATCTTGTGCATGACCTTAAAATGAATGTTATTTTGGGAAAAGCGACTAGAAAACATAACCATATTTTTTTTATAAAGACTACTCTTTTGGAAAAGCTTTGGGGACTACCAATCTACCATCATGTAGACAGTGTAATTCTACTGCTTTTGAAAACGTAAATGATAGTCTATCATCGAGTCCCAAATGTACTTTTTAACCTTTGGCAAATATTAGATTCACTTGATTGCAATACTCTTTATACGAGATCCCTCTGATATTATTCTAAAGAAAATTTTCCTCAAGGGAAATTTTAAACATAGTGAAACTTGTCCTATTTCTAAAATGACTAGATCTACTTTTCCTATGAGCACTTCTAAAACAAAAACAATTTTTGACTTAGTACATATTGATTTATGGGGTTCAAATAAGGAACCCTCAATACTCTTCAAACATTCATTAGATTGGTGAAAATTAGTTTTTACATCTTGTATGCAAATTAAAAAGGAGTCTTTCTTTATGGTCTTAAGCAGACCAGCTGACAATGGAACAAATAATTCTCAGTGAATCTTGTTTTTTTGGATTCAAACAATCCCCTCATGACCATTGCCTCTTCATAAAAAGAGAACAATCTATTAATACTATTGTTCTCATTTATGTTGACGAATTGCCGACAATAGTCTTGAGGCTATTAAGCATTAAGCATTTATGGGTTTAGAAATAAGACGAACATTTAAAGGCTTATTTATAAACCAACAAAATATACACTTGATATTATTGCTGATTGCGGTTTAGTTGGGGGGTAAAACCAGCTAAATACCTAATGTGTAAAGGTATTAAGCTGGAATTAACACATGACAATAAGTTCATTGAGCCTGAAAAAATTAGGTGACTTGTTGGGTGATTAATCTACTTGAATTTCACTCGCCCAGACATTGCATTCTCTGTCCAACAGTTAAGCCAATATATGCATAAACCATCTACTTTTCACTGGACTGCTGCAATTCATACTGTTCAATATCTAAGGAGAATGCCACCCCATAACAATTTTTATCCATTTATTAATAGCTTCATTCTTGAGGCATTTTCTGATGCATATTGGACAAAATATTTTGATAATAAACGTTCATTAACAGGTTATTGTAAAGCTTGATTTAGTAACAATTTCTTGGAAAACCAAGAAGCAAATACTATTGTTTGATCCTCGGTTTCTCAGGAGTCTAGCAACAACTGTTTGTGAAGTTAATGGTTATTCTTTTTACTCTCTGATCTTGGAGTTTCTATTGAACTACCCATCAGCACCAAAACCTTTGGTGTGACAACCATGCAGTCATTCATATCACAAAAAATCAGTATTCGACAAAAGAACAAAGTACATTGATTTTAGTGCAAGAAAAGCACAAGGAAGGCTTCATCAGACTACCACGTATATCTTCAAAATCACAAGTTGCAGATGTATGCACGAAACCTCTTGAAGATCAACATTTTATTATAGGGAGCGTGCAAAAAAGCTGGAATATAGGGACCTATTTGTATTAATGGTCTAAAGTCAAGAACTTATTCCTACTTTATAACTCTCAGATTTTTAAATGGGAGAGGGCCTATAGGATCCTTCATGTTGCCTAAATCTATTCTTCTCCCAATCAAACCCTAATCTGTCTGGTTCTTCTATCTTCTTCTTCAATTGATTCATGCTGCTAAATAGCTTGGTTTACTCACATTTTCATTTAAAGAAAACTGTATGATTTGGTTTACAGTTAGCAAAGATTCAAAATTACCAAGCATGGATTCAAAACCCTTGAAGATTATGAGCTATAATGTCTGGTTTAGAGAAGACTTGGAACTTGAAAGTAGGATGAGAGCCCTTGGAAGCCTCATTCGTCAACATTCTCCAGATGTCATATGTTTCCAGGTCTTCTTCTTGGTTTTTTTTTTATCATTTTTAAGATATATCTAGTCTTACAACTACTGGTGCTTTTGTAAATTTGCAGGAGGTTACCCCCAATATATATGAGATTTTTCAGAAGTTCAACTGGTGGAAAGCTTATAGCTGCTCTGTTTCACTTGAAATGGCATTGACAAAAGGCTATTTCTGTATGCAGGTGAGATTCAAAACAAAACAAAGGGCTATTTATTTTGTAATAGCATATGCATGATGTTGTTCTTGTCATCAAATGGTGGCAGATGAGCAAACTGACACCGAAATCCTACAGCAAAAATCCATTTCTTAACTCCAAAATGGGTCGAGAACTTTGCTTAGCCGAGCTCGAGATCAAGCCTGATTTGTCTTTACTGATTGCCACCTCTCATCTGGAAAGTCCTTGCCCTGGACCACCCAAATGGGATCAAATGTATAGCAAGGAAAGAGTTCAACAGGCAAAAGAAGCCATGAACATCCTTAAAGAATATCCTAATGCCATTTTCTGTGGAGACATGAACTGGGAAGATGAGTTGGATGGTCATTTTCCTTTTCCTAATGATGGATGGTTTGATGCTTGGGAAATGCTAAGGCCAGGTGAAAATGGATGGACTTACGATACTAAATCGAACAAGATGTTGTCGCGTAATTGGACCCTTCAGAGGCGGTTGGATCGTTTTGTATGCTGCCTGAAGGATTTTGAAGTTAGTGGAATCGAAATGATCGGTTTGGAGGCAATACCCGGTTTGACTTATTTAAAGGAGAAGAAAATTAGAGGGGAAGTGTGTGAATTCAAGCTGCCTGTCTTGCCCAGCGATCATTATGGTTTGATCCTAACAATCAGCTTGAAGTAGCTTCAGCTCTATTGCAAAAACTACCCTTTGTAAGCAACTTTTGTTGGATTTTTTTTGTTATGTTTATGTTGTTGTATAACAATTGTATTCCAAAACTTTGCCTTAAATATGAATGATGAAGTGTCTTTCTTTTTAATTAAGTTCAATAACTGTTATATAATAGATTCCATTCAAATTAAGTTTTAGCATTTGACTATGTAACTCGTTAAAACTGTATAATCTAAAAAAGCATAATTCTAACCTTACAAATGAACTTAATTTTCTCTCTAAAATAAGAGTAAATTTTGTTTGGTAAGCTATTTTTCCATAAAATTTTCTTTAATTTGTATAATGGTTGTAGAACTTTATCAATTTTTTATAAATTTCTATTAAAAATTTTAACTTTCACATATACTTATTATTACCGTTCCATCAGATTTTGATTGAATTAACGGTAATCATGGAGAAAAACACAAATTTAATGCAGTTCGGAAGATATATACCAAAAAGAAACAAAAAAATCATTAATACAGAAAAATGGTGGACAACGTCATCTCTTTTAGCTTTACATGTACGCCAGTGTGAAATTTTGAATTATATAATGGTTTTAAATAAATAACATATGGTTTCTGCACGTGCTCTCTTTAAATCTTGAGTTTGGAGCGTGACAAGTTGAAGTTGAGAATTTTAGAGAAAATGTTATATTCTATTACATATAGTGACGCAATCATTGGATTTGAATTATATAATGATTTTAAATAAATAACATGCGGTTTCTGAACGTACCTTTTTTAAATTATGAGTTTGGAACGTGACAAGTTGAAGTTGAGAATTTTAGAAAAAATGTTCTATTCTATTACATTACATATAGTGATGCAATCATTGGACTAATATGGTTGAATAAAAATATTATAGAAATGGATAACGAGAGTGTAGCCAATTTTGGTACGACGTGAAAGGAGAAGACAAAATAATATCAAACAACAAACAGAAAAGGGAAGCTTAAAGAACGGTAACAATTGAGGATATTGTTAAACAATGGTGGGAATACCACAACAATATGTACCGGCCAAAATGTTTGCCAAATTTAAGAAGTTGATCCGCCATACTTTGAAGGTAAAGTTGATCCAATGAAGTTCTCGATTGTAGCGAGATAGAAAAAATACGATCTGCGGCGTTTCAATTACAAGGAAATGCATGTAACTGGTGGGAAATGGAGAAGCTAACATACGTGCATGATATAAGTAAACTCTCCTATGAAAAGTTTAAAAAACTTTTTATAATAATTATTTCCCTAAGAGTTTGTGGCAGAAAAATGAGATGAAGTTAATGAATTTAGAACAGGGAAACATGACGTAACTCAATATGAAGCTCGGTTCGTGGAATTGGCAAAGTTTGCTCAAATATGGATTGGGAATGAGATCACGAAGGCAAGGAAACTCGATATGGGTTTGAGTCCCCATATTCGACAAGTGTTGGTTCCTTTTCAACTATACTCATACATTGATGTTGTAGAGAAATCGCGATTAATAGAAAAGAAAGTTAGGCATTATAAAGAAGATTAGAAGAAAAAACTCAAAAAAACGAAGAAATTCAAATATCGGTGAGAGGAGTCCAAATATCTTTACAGTACGACTCGGAGATCAAGGAATATTTCGTCACATAATCAATTTATTCAATGTTCACGCTGTTTTAAAATTATCCTACCGAGATTGTCGTTGACGAAATATCCAAAATCAAGAGGTGAGATTGATGATAAATAGATAATAACTTTATCAAAAAAAAAAATCTGCTTAAAATGAAGGTTTATTATCATCAATATATTGTTTTTTCTTTTATAATTTTAAATCTATTCTTACGGCTCTTTATACATTATCAAGACTAACATAAATTAATTTTAAAATTTATTATAATGAAATAAAATTAATTATAAAAAATCAACCTAATAAAAAAAATCGAAGTTAAATATTTAATTTTATATTTGAAAAATATTCATGTATATTAAAAATAAATAAATCGTTTAAACACAACGACAAAGCATGACATGAAATAACGAATAAAATAAAAATAAAAAATAAGAAAAAACAATATTTAATAAGTTATCGAACTCGTAAAATTTCGAGAAAAACGATTAACTAATCTGGCTTTCCTAGACGAGTCTCAGAAATCATCATAATAATAGTATTATAAATGATACGCATCAGACGACTATGATCATTGAAAGTTCGACGATTTCTCTCTAAACAGATAGTCCATCAACGAATAATTGGGATAATAACCTAAATATGTAGGTTTGTCATATTAGCCGCGTGAATCCAAATTTCTCAGCAACTACCTAAAAACTCGACATCACCCAATGAATCCTAGTAATACTCCACAAAAATTTCTAAATACTAGTCACCATCAATAATGCAAAAATAAGTGAGTTGTTGATTCAACATTTGTCGAAGTTAAATATTTATTAGGATATCATAACTTTAATTAATAATATTTTAGGTATAATCAATTTAGTACAATTATTTAAATAAATTTTATATCACTCAAATATATAGAAAAAAATAAAAATAAATAAAAATACTACCTTATCAAACTTAAAAACAAATAACATTTAAAATTGAATTAAATATCCATTTTATTTATGTTGGAAAATTTGATGAAATGAACATAATAATTGCTTTAATTAGAAAAATGATAAGCGCCTAATAAAAATTGCACAAATGACCACTCCCTATTTTTCGGACGAAAATACTCTAATCACGTTTCACGACGAAAATTAAAGTTTGAATTGAGTATAATTGTTCAACACGATCATCTCGCGACGGCACGATCGTCTCATGACGAAAATTCAAGACTGAATTGAGTATAATTGTTCAGCATGATTGTCTCGCGACGAAAATTTAAGACTAAATTGAGTATAATTGCTCAACACGATCGTCTCGCGACGAAAATTCAAGACTGAATTGAGTATAATTGTTCATCACAACCGTCTCGCGACGGGTATATTTTCGTCCGAAAAATATGAAGTGATCACTTGCGCAATTTTTATTAGGCGCTGATCATTCCCCAATTAAGGCATTCATCAAATTTCCCTTTATGTCTAATTACTTAAATATTAACCTTTTAACAACTTAACTATTTAATACTTTTTAGTTTTTACTAAGGGTGGGGAAAATTACCGATATTAAAAGTATATCAAAAATATCGTACCGTAATATATCGACTTTTAAGGTATACCGAAAAAAAGGTAAGGTATGATACTGATACCGTAATTATTGGTACGGTAAAAGTATGAGATTTTTAAAATTTTGATATATCAAGATATACCGAAATAGTATTTATAAGTTAATATATATATAAATATATATATAATACTTATAAGGAAATAATTAAATAGATTTAAAATTAATTTAATTATAAAAATATAATTTTTGAATAATATCAAAATATAATTATATTTTTTTAAAATTAATATATTTTTTATGTATCAAAGGTATAATACCGATACCGAAAATAAGGTATACCGAAATTAAGGTAACGTAAATGTATAAATTTTTTATATACCGAAATTAAGGTATATCGAAACAAGGTATACCGAAATCAAGGTAAAGTAAATGTATGCATTTTTTGCGTACTGAAATTTTATGTAAGGTAAAAGATATGGATAAAATATTAAGGTATACTGTAACGAACCCTTTATAAATTAAGGAATTATTTAAATATAACCAATTATATTATAAAGAATATTAAATAGTTCAGTTATTGTCGTTAATCAAATGAATATTTTTATAATATTTTTATTTATTTTACATATATTTTAAAATAAATTTAGTATTTAACCGTTTAACAAAAATATGAAAATATCAGCGGCAAAACTAAACAAGAGGATAAACCCTACTCCAGTTCAACAATGGCTTCTTGGCCATGAATCAAGTGCACCTTCATCAATCCTGCATCCCAGAAGACAACATGCCTCATCTGCTTATCTTCACCTTCTCCTTCCTCTTCTTCGTCCGCACCGATTGCACCCAAATGGTCCTGCAAATCCTGCACCTGCCTAAACCCTTAAGATTCGCGCGCGATTCCCCGGAGGAAGTCGCCGATCACTCCGTCGATCCAAATGGTTTTCGTGGAACCAAACTCCTGGCCACTCAGGTTATGTTTCAATTCCAATGTATTACTTTTATTCCTGCATTTTGTAATAGTTTATTATAGGTCTAAAGTTAAGCAGCACTTATTCCTACTTTATAAACAGGAGAGGGTATGTGATCCCCTCAAGTTGCCTAAATATATTATTATTCTCTTTGTCAAACCCTAATCTGTCTGGTTCTTCTATCTTCTTCAATTGATTTACATAGTATCAGAACACTTGGGATAAAACTTTCCTGGTGTTGAAATCATGGAGAACACACTGGTAGACGGATCGACAACGAATCAGAAGAAGAAACACAACCTTGATCAATTATCCCTTCAGAGCGCTGACAACCCCAACTCTATCATCTGTTCCACGATTCTAATAGGTAACAACTACTTTGGCTGGTGCAAAGCGATCAAGTTAGCTTTATTGGCAAAAAATAAGTTAGGGTTTTTAGATGGATCGTGTCCAAAGCCAACTGATCCGGTTGACGCTAAACAATGGAAGATCGTAGATGCTATGGTTCGATCTTGGATTTTGAACTCGATCTCTGAAGAACTGAAAGATAATTTCCTAGAAATTTTCATAGGAAACTACACTACACTAAACCTCTGGGTTGAAATCAAAAGGATTTGTGAAGGACAAAGAAGATATGGAATCAAGAAGAAGATGAGCAGCATCAAACAGGGTTCTTTAACTTTAGAAAGGTACTATTCTAAATTTAAAATGTTATTGGAAGAGCTCAGGGGTCTTAAACCCCTAGCCTGTAGTAAGAAAGAACAACCAAGTCTCGATGCTATTGAGGTTGGCCAACAAGTGATTATTGATGATGAAGAAGAGAGGCTGCTGGAGTTCCTTGTAGGTCTAAATGATAGTCATGCGCATGTTATAGATTATATTTTAATTATGGATCCATTTCCTAGCATCGAAAATGCCTTTAAGCTTCTTCTTATAAACGTGGAAGCCAGAAGGGAGGCTACCATTAAACTAGCTCCTACTGCTAGCTTCTCTACAAGCAAAACTGGAGGAGTTGAGTATATATATTCTTTCAAAAATGCAAGATGTGCAGATTGTAACATGATAGGGCATTTTGAAGGGGGGTGCTTTAGTATTACTGGCTACCCGGAATGGTGGAATCAAATGGATCAAAACGAGAAAAATAAATACTTCACAAATGCAGCCATCACACCTCATGATGAAGAAAGCAGGCCTAAACTCTCATTCGCTGATTTCATTTCCAAAACATCCATGAAGAATATGAAAGGCTTAAAGGAACATGGAGGAAGCAGCTCCAACTTTAACTCAGGTGATTTTTCTCATTGATCACAATAGAATATCTCAAAAAAAATGTCTAATAAACAGTTTTAAAAAAATCGGTCTAAATGATTTAAACAAATTAAATACAACTTGAATTATTCTGGAGCTAAAGGGTCAGTTAAACATATTATCAAAATCGGTCAAATAGTAAATTAGGAATCTTATATTACAAAATCGGTTAAAAATTTGTATTTATGATATATTCGGTTCTGTTTTTTCGATTTTGCTTACACCCCTACATAAATCATCTACTTTATTTGGAGTTTTGCAATTCAGATAGTTAAATATCTAAGGGGAATTCCATCTCATGGCAATTTTTATCCATTTACTAACAGCTTCATTCTTGAGGCATTTTCTGATGCAGATTGGACAAAATGTTCTGATATAACAGGTTATTGTGTTAAGCTTGGTAATTAGTAAAGCAAAGTACTTTTGCTCTTTCAGTCTAGCAACAACTGTTTGTGAAGTTAATGGTTGTTATCCTTCTTACTATCTGATCTCGGAGTTTCGATCAAACTAAATCAGTATTCCACATATATCTTCAAAATCACAAGTTGCAGATGTATTCACCAAACCTCTTTAGATCAACAATATGAAAAACTCAAACACAAGCTCAACTTGCAAGATTTTCATCTTGAGGAAGCGTGTAAAAAAATATTTCCGTTGAAATATAGTGACTTATTTGTATTAATTGTCTAAAGTTAAGAACTTATTCCTACTCTATAACTCTCAGATTTTTAAATGGGAGAGGGCCCATAGGATCCTTCATGTTGCCTATATCTATTCTTCTCTCATTTGATTCATTGCTGCTAAATAGCTTGGTTTACTCACATTTTCATTTAAAGAAAAACATATGATTTGGTTTACAGTTAGCAAATATTCAAAATTACCAAGCACTGATTCAAAACCCTTGAAGATTATGAGCTATAATGTCTGGTTTCGAGAAGACTTGGAACTTGAAAATAGGATGAGATCCCTTGGAAGCCTCATTCGTCAACATTCTCCAGATGTCATATGTTTCCAGGTCTTCTTCTAGGGTTTTTTTTATCATCTTTAAGATATATATCTACTCTTATCACTACTGGTGCTTTTGTAAATTTGCAGGAGATTACCCCCAATATATATGAGATTTTTCAGAAGTTCAACTGGTGGAAAGCTTATAGCTGCTCTGTTTCATTTGAAATGGCAATGACAAAACGCTATTTCTGTATGCAGGTGAGATTCAAAAAACAAAACAAAAATGTCATTTTTTTTTGTAATAGCATATGCATGATGTTGTTCTTGTCATAAAATTGTGGCAGATGAGCAAACTGACTCCGAAATCCTACTGCAAATATCCATTTCTTAATTCCAAAATGGGTCGAGAACTTTGCATAGCTGAGCTCGAGATCAAACCTGATTTGTCTTTAATGATTGCCACTTCTCATCTGGAAAGCCCTTGCCCTGGACCACCCAAATGGGATCAAATGTATAGCAATGAAAGAGTTCAACAGGCGAAAGAAGCCATGGAAGACCTTGAAGAATATCCTAATGCCATTTTCTGTGGAGACATGAACTGGGAAGATGAGTTGGATGGTCATTTTCCTTTTCCTAATGATGGATGGTTTGATGCTTGGGAAATGCTAAGGCCAGGTGAAAATGGATGGACTTACGATACTAAATCAAACAAGATGTTGTCGCGTAATAAGACCCTTCAGAAGCGGTTGGATCGTTTTGTATGCTGCATGAAGGATTTTGAAGTTATTGGAATCGAAATGATCGGTTTGGAGGCAATACCCGGTTTGACTTATTTACAGGAGAAGAGAATTAAATGGGAAGTGTATGAATTTGAGCTGCCTGTCTTTCCCAGCGATCATTACGGTTTGATCTTAACAATCAGCTTGAAGTAGCTTTCAGCTTTTATTGCAAAAACTACAATTTGTTGGATTTCCTTGTTGCGGTTATGGTTATGTTGTTGTATAACTATAGTTTTATTGAACTTGTCTTAAATCTGAATTATGTTGTTCTTTTTAATTAAGTTCAATAGTTGTTGTATAATAGCTTAAGTCATTTCATATTATAAAACTCCTAGCTTGAGTAATTTTGTGTATTATAAAACAATAACTAATTTCAAAATTATTTCATATTAAAACACCTACATAGAAAGTAGGATTGACAAAACAACTCGGGTATATGGACCATGTACATATATAGTAAATCTCCATTTTTCATCGTCGGGATTCTGTGTTACAAAATCGTCCAGGTGCCCTTTCATAGGGAGGGGTAAAAATGTATTTTTTTAAATCATTACCCTTTCCTGTGAGAGGGCACATGAACAGTTTCATAACATAGAATTTGGCTGCATTTTTCAATATGTCCATACTCTCGTCCCTCTTTCTTTGTAACTCGTTAATTTAATGTTAATTTCTTGAAGATTGTTGTGTTTTGACATTCATATGTACTTTCGCAAACGTAACCTAATTTTACAAATTCAATCTAAGTATTTAAGTAGTTAATATTGTCATAATACTTAAAATTTATATAAATTTTTTAAATAACAAAGGTAATAATAAGAAACTCCACATAAATGGAATTATTTTTTTCACTATAAAATAGAAAAACTGAAATTTAGTATAGGTTACAATTAAATTAAATTATTTAAAATTTTATAAAAACAAAAATATCAAAATGACCCTTTAGAAAGAAGCGGCAAAACTAACAGAGGATAAACTCTTCAAAATGGCAATGATGATGATGTTACATCGTCTCAAAATCTTTGCTCCTCTTTCCCATAGTGTTTACACCCAACCTTCAAAACCCTATTCCAGATCAACAATGGCTTCTTGGTCCTGCACAAAGTGCACCTTTATCAATCCTTCATCTCAAAAGACAACATGTCTCATCTGCTTATCTCCACCTTCTCCTTCCTCTTCTTCATCCGCACCGATTGCGCCCAAATGGTCTTGCAAATCCTGCACTTTCCTAAACCCTTTTGATATCTCCAACTGTCAAATCTGCGCCACCCGATCCTCACCCTTCTCTCTTTTGTCCACCATCGATGACGATGATTTAGACCCATCTATTGGTTCCGTTTTCTTGCCTTTACGGCCTTGTAAGAGAAAGATTCGCGATTCCCCGGAGAAACTCGCTGATACAAATGGTTTTCGAGGAACCAAAGCCTTGGCTATTGCAGGTTATGGTTCAATTCCAATGGGTTACTGTTATTGTCTTTGTTCTGTTTTTATCTAAAGGAAAAATGTATGATTTGGTTTGCAGTTAACAATGATTCGAAATTACCAAGAAATGATTCAAAACCCTTGAAGATTATGAGCTATAATGTCTGGTTTAGAGAAGATTTGGAACTTGAAAGTAGGATGAGAGCCCTTGGAAGCCTCATTCGTCAACATTCTCCAGATTTCATATGTTTTCAGGTCTTCTTTTAGGGTTCTTATTTATCATCTTTAAGTTATACCCAATCTTTACCAATACTGATACATGTAAATTTGCAGGAGGTTACCCCCAATATATATGAGATTTTTCAGAAGTTCAATTGGTGGAAAGCTTATAGCTGCTCTGTTTCACATGAAATGGCAATGACAAAAGGCTATTTCTGTATGCAGGTGAGATTCAAACCAAAACTAAACAAAAAATGTCATTTTTTTTTGTAATAGAATATGTATATATGATATGTTGTGTTCTTTTCATCAAATGGTGGCAGATGAGCAAACTGACTGCGAAATCCTTCAGCGAAAAGCCATTTTTTAACTCTATAATGGGTCGAGAACTTTGTATAGCCGAGCTTGAGATCAAGCCCGATTTGCCTTTACTGATAGCCACCTCTCATCTTGAAAGCCCTTGCCCTGGACCACCCAAATGGGATCAAATGTATAGCAAGGAAAGAGTTCAACAGGCGAAAGAAGCCATGAACATCCTTAAAGAAAACCCTAATGTCATTTTTTGTGGAGACATGAACTGGGAAGATAAGTTGGATGGTCGATTTCCTTTTCCAAATGATGGGTGGTTTGATGCTTGGGAAATGCTAAGACCAGGAGAAAATGGATGGACTTACGATACGAAAACGAACAAGATGTTGTCGGGTAATAGGACCCTTCAGAGGCGGTTGGATAGGTTTGCATGCTGCCTGAAAGATTTTGAAGTTAGTGGAATCGAAATGATTGGTTTGGAGGCAATACCCGGTTTGACTTATTTAAAGGAGAAGAAACTTAAAGGGGAAGTGCGCCAAATCGAACTGCCTGTCTTGCCTAGCGATCATTACGGTTTGATCTTAACAATCAGCTCGAAGTAGCTTCAAATCTTTCGCAAAAAGTGCATTTCTTTTCAACATTTTGTAAGCAAGCAACTTTTGGTGGAATTTTTGTTGCGGTTATGTTATATAACTGTCATTTTACCAAAAGGAAGAAGGTTCAACTTTGCCCTACATCTAAATTATGAACTCTTTTCTTTCTAATTAAGTTCACTAACTTTTTATATAATAGATTCAATTCTTTTGACTAATATGATTTTAACTTAAATTATAACCTTTTTTCTATAAGATTTTTATCATTTTCTTTGCAACATTAGTGAAAATTGTGAATATCTGAAAATAGTTTTACCTTAACTTAGAGCCATCTCTCCATTGGAGGATGACATGAAAATGGAAAGTCAGATTACAAAACAAAAAAAAAAAGTAACAGAGGGCCAGCATTCGGCCATCTCTGCATTCGACGTCAAAGTATGCGACCCGTAATTGTCATAAACACGATCTCCCAACAACACAGTTAAGAGGGCCTGCATTCGACGTCAAAGTGGGCACAGCGGAACCATCAGCAACTTGAAACGCTTGAGAGCGTGAATAAGTGGGGGCTATGGTTCCATATCCCGATTGAACAAAGTAGGCTCCGCCCATGAATATGTCCCTCGACGATCTCCATTTCCAATTTGTCCATCCTCCATTCGCCTCTCTCTTTGTAACCTATCAATTGGAAGTAAATTAATTGAAATAAAGATCTTCATTTCAATGTTCCACACAAAATTGAGACTTTTTTGTGATTTTGTTCAATCACACAATCGTAAAATGATGAAAGAAATACCTGTTTGGCATTCGGCTTATTAGGAGCCACAAAATAGTTTCCATCGCTGAAGATTGTGGGGTTTGCGCTTCCGCCAATGGCATACATTTGCCATTCGTCGTACCTATTGTTCGCGACGTGGGCGTAACCTAACCTTACCCTATATATATTACAAATTCAATTTGAGAATTGAAGTATGTGAACCTATTTTATATAGTGTTTTCTTTTCATGAGAATTATGTAATTACCTTGGCATTCTTTGGACAAGACCAGCTCCAAAGCGGTTGAAAACAACTGTCACTTTCATAACTTTATCTTCTATGTTGTTGTCATTGTGTCCAAATAACATAACCTATATATACATATAATCATAGCATTTTTTTAACCCATTATTATGAATTTATATGATAAAAAAATGATTGGTCTAGCCGAAAAATAAAAGTTAGGTAAAAGAAAATTGGTACCTTATCATGATGAGAAAAATAGTTGTTTGAAATAGTAACACCGGTAGAAGCATGAATCACATCAATTAAACCATCATAACAACTAGCGAGGAAGCAATGATCAATCCACACATTCGTGGATCCAAAAACCGTTATGGCATCTCCATCGGATCCTAGACGATGACCCACATGAACCGGGCTACTCCTCACGAGGCCAGCCATCCCCGGTTTGCAATTGTGTACACTAATCCCATGTATAATCACATGACTAACATATTGTATCGTGATGCATGGACCATTCGCAATCTCAACCTTAAAACCTCTTCCATCAATGGTCTTGTAGCTATTCATTATGAGCTCATTCTTCAACTTTATAACCATATCCTTACCAAAAATTATCCACAAAGGCTCGGCTTGGATCACTCCATATCTTAACGTTCCTGGTTTAGGATTAATCGGGTCATCAGAAGGGTTTGTGACAACATATGTAGCACCAAATTTCCCCCCTATCGCGCCCTGGCCAAAGCCCACAACACAATCAGCTAAAGATCGACGATTGGTTGCCCAATTGGATTGGACACGCCAACACGAGTCGATTTTGTTCATCGTTGGGGTGGGAACATAATTGTAGGCTTTCGAGTAGGAAACATAACAAGAAGAGACGAGGAGAGAAATGATGAGTGAAAGAGAGGCCATTTGATTGGAGATGGATTGAGTTTGGGAGGTTTAAGGAAGGAATGATAATGTATTTATATATGGAAATGGATATGAATTAGATGAAGAAGGTGGTGGACACGACCAATTCAGATTAGTTTGGTTCAATTAATAACTAAATTCTTTGTATGGAGAAATATATACTTAATTAGACGTGGGTGCACGAGTTAAATTAAGGTTGATCACTTGCTATAACCTACTTATAAGTCTCATGAATCATGATGTCGGTGTTTTCTTGTTCTTGATCAATGTATATTCTTCATGGTTGACAAAATTATGTATAGTTAATTATGAATATATGAGAAAACCCATTGTTTATATTCTTATGTTATTTTTATAATTAATTGACTTCTCTAGTATAATCTATCATGTTGGTCAATTTGTATTTATATTTCATATCTAATATATTTTTGAAAATTGCAGGTTTTAGAAAGAAAAAAAAAAGGATAGAAAGTTAAGTTATTTGGGTTGTTAAGGATAATTTATTAAGATGTTTTTTTATTTAAAGTTTAAAGTTAATAAAAGTAAAGAAGATATTTATAGTATTTTAATTGATGTAGGTAGTGGTTTAGTGGTTAAAACAACTAATATAAATTTGTTTAAAACTTAAAAATACTATAGACATTTAGATCAAACAAGCTCTTAGACTTTATTAGGTATAAAAGGAGAGTTATTTAGTAAAAATAATTAAAATATATAATGATAATTTATTATTATTATTTCTTTATCTCTTAAAACTTTTGCAAGTTTTTTAGTTTATGATAATTTTTTTTATATTTATATTTTTTTTATTATTCTCAAAATGGTTAATCTCGTGAGTGAATGACAAATTTAAGTTGGGTTTAGCTTAGCCTAAAAAAGAATTTATGATAAAATTGTGATATTACTTTCTATTTTTTTTTTAATTTAATTCATTATTTATTTATCTAATTCTACAAATTGACAAAAATTCCCATTTATTATCTGGTTTTATCCATAATTTTCTCTTTAGTTTTTAAGCTCATTAATATTTTTTTCAAGTCTATCTCAACTCTAATTCAAGAATTCGTCCATGAAATCTCATTATGCATATGTTTGACGACACTTTAAACATAGTGTTTATATATTACTTTTGTGTTAAATATTTAAACAACTCTGGTCTATACCATGTTATATCTTGTCTATACCATGTTATATTGACTATTTTAAATAGATATACACTTTATATTTCATGTTACGTTTTGGTCAGTTTTTGGTTTATATTTTGATTATTTCTCTCAAAATTGTTAATAGTGTGTTTTAGTTTATTTAGTAACAAGATGAACAATTATGTTTATTTATTGTTTTTGTTGTTTATATCCTATTACATCATAACAAAATAAAATAATAAAAAGATAAAAATTGGGATAAGATAAATGTATAGAAGATAACAATGATTAAATTGAATTAATTTGAACTAAAATTTGCCTTATTAATAATCTTACAATTGGGATTTGAAACTTGACCCTCTTTTCTCATATATCAAGTGACTACAAAGATTGTACCTTTTTCTGCACAAACTCTAAACACATAAATATGTTTCCTTAACAAGCTAATTAATAATGTTGTTTTGGCTCAAACCTTGAAGAAGAATTTGAAAATGTTGAATACAAGTCACTAATTTCTCATCTCCTTGAACAACCCTTGATCATATATAACCTGCCAAAAGTAAAGCCATGATCTTTCACGTCTATCCGTGGCACTTCCATCGTTGATTTCTCTACCCATTTCATCCAATACACCCTATTATCGTTGCATTAGAAGAACAAACTCATGGTAGAAGAAGGGGATAGATCTGAGATTGGATCCTCTGATCAAGTCAATGGATTCCCAAATTCTTTCCCTTCTCCAAGGCGGCGGAGTTCTTCACGGAATAACTCTCCTCGATCTTTCTCTTTTCTCTCACCCACTTCCTTCGATACTCAATTCCCTTCATCTTCGTGTTTCTTGACGATTCATCGATTTTTTAGAAGGAAAGGTGTTAGAACTTGGTGGAGAAGACGAGCTAAGGCTTTGGTAATCGTATCGGCAGTACTGGCTTGTTTCCTTATGATGAATTGGTTGTTGTTATCTCGAATCCAGGATCCTATTCGTGGTATTGAATTCAGAACCTTAAAAGCTAATTCATCTACATACTCAAATCAGGTAAGCTCATAATACAGATATCTTGTTATTCAAGTTTAATTGAAGAACCTTGCTTTTATAGCTTTAATTGATGTTTCAGGCAAATCCAAAATGGCATGGAAAAGGGAAAAGGCCTCATAAAACTATCTATGCTAGACTTTTGGCTAAGGCTTCTCATGCATTGGCTGAGGTATTCAATTTCAATTCATTTCTTAAAATGGTAAGATTGTAATATATGTTTGAACTAAACTAGGGTCAGAACAAACCCGAGCCGAAAGACCTATGGGTTGAGCCATTTGTTGCTGCGTCGTCATGGAGACCCTGTTCTGATCAACTGAAATGGAAACCTAATGGTGATTCTGATTCCAATTCCAATTTCAATTCCTCATTGTTAATCCCCTGAACAAGGCACACTGACTGTTTTTTTGTTTTACATCTTTGGTTGTGTTTAGAAGGGAAGAATGGTTACATTGTAATAAGTGCTAATGGTGGATTGAACCAACAGAGAGTTGCTGTAAGTCATGTTTATCTTTACATTCATACCTCATTCTTGAAACTAATTTCTTCTCCCAATTTCCACTAGCATTCTGTTATGAACCCTATTTCGGTTTTTTAGAGTTGAATCAAGAAAAGGGGAAGACTTAGTTTTTTGGTTCATTTGGAAACACCCTAAATGTTGATCCAGATATAGATTATAGTTTCTTTACCACATCCAAATCCATATTGAGAAACTAAATTGTTTCCAAATGGGGTGTCATCGCATGATTGGCCCTTCGAAACCTAATTTTTGCATCGCATTCCTGATTACAGGTTTGCAATGCAGTTGCAGTTGCTCGATTGCTTAATGCCACACTTGTAATTCCCAAGTTTCTCTACAGTAGTGTGTGGAGAGATGTAAGGTAATGAATGATACATCTCGATCCTATTTGGAAAAAAGATATTCAACAATTCGATTTGTTTAATGTTTGTTTTATCAATTGTTTTACTTACTATCTGTGTTGAATATGGCAATTATTTGTCAGTCAATTCGACGATATATATCAGGAGAAACATTTTATCGAATACTTGAGCTCTGATATTCGAATAGTAAAGGAACTTCCTCTGGAGCTACAGTCATTGGACTTGGAGGCAATCGGTAGTGTGGTCAGTTATTTGTATATATGATTAACCTTTATCTCGAAAGACACTTTAAATTTCCTATATGCTTCATTGTTATTGTTCAAATTCTATTTCAGGTGACTGATGCAGACATAATCAAGGAAGCAAAACCAAGTTTTTACATCAAACACATTCTTCCCCTCTTGCTTCGAAACAGAGTGATACATTTTGTTGGTTTTGGAAATCGTCTGTCGGCTGATCCATTACCATTTAATTTACAAGTAAGTTTGTATGTCGTTTTGGCAATGATCCAACTAAAGTTTTGATAAAAATTTAAAAAAATGTTAATTTTGTGGGACTTCATCTAGAGACTTCGATGCAGATGTAACTTTCACGCCCTCAAGTTTGTTCCCAAGATACAAGAAACAGGCGCATTGCTTCTACGAAGAATGCGTCAGAACACATTGTTTTCCGGACCATTGGATCGTTATCTTGTGGGTCCATCTGGAGAACCAAAGGAAAAAATAGGAAATGAAGTAGAAAAGATCAGATATCTTGCTTTACACCTTAGGTTTGAAATTGATATGGTGGCTCATTCTTTATGCGAATTTGGTGGGGGTGAAGCAGAAAAACAAGAACTCGAATCATATCGTGAAATTCATTTTCCTGTATTGTCGCAGTTAAAGAAGACGAAAAAGTAAGCTGATTAATTAATATCGATTTGAGCTTCTTCTTTTGTTCAATTTTCTGTATATTGATAGAAAGAATATTTTGATTTAGTGCAGGCTACCATCTTCAGAAGAGCTGAGAGGTGAAGGCTTATGTCCTTTAATGCCCGAGGAAACAGCGTTAATGCTGGCGGGTCTTGGTTTCAATAGAAAGACACGAGTTTTCTTGGCAGGTGCACAAATTTATGGTGGCCATTCTAGGTTGGCCTCTTTGATCACCTTGTATCCCAACTTGGTCACTAAGGAGGGCTTACTTTCTTCATCTGAAATACAACCATTCTTGAATTATTCATCCCAGGTATAAACTCTTCTTTCTGGATCTGGGCATACATGTATGCATGTATTAATATGGTAGAAATGTTATTTTGTTGCACCCGAAACAGTTAGCAGCTCTGGATTTCATAGTGTGCACAGCTTCGGATGCATTTGCGATGACAGATCCTGGAAGTCAGTTGTCATCGTTGGTGTCAGGGTATCGCGTTTACTATGGAGGTGGGAAAATGCCCACTATAAGACCGAACAAAAGGAGGCTGGCTGACATCTTCATCAAGAATAACACTATCGAGTGGAAGGTTTTCCAAGACAGAATCATGAAAGGATTCAGACAAACTAAACGCATCCGAACACGCCCAAAGGGAAGGAGTGTATATAGATATCCTCGATGCAAAGAGTGTATGTGCCATGTAACCAAATAGACAGTATAGTTTCTAGGAATTATGATTATTTGTTGTTTTGTTTCTTATGTAACATCATTGTTATTCTTATTCGTTGTGCTTAGACCGATTCGAAATTTGGTTGTGCTTGATAATAGACATTTTACACTGGAAACATTAACAATTTGACTACATATAAACAGAGTTTTTTTTTTGCTTGGAAACAGAATTGAAAATTAATTTTATTTCAGCATGTTAAATAAGTCCTACATGAAATCTGACCTTTTTATTTTTTTTTTCAAATTGAGCAAGAGAGTTTGTTTAAGACTAAACTGCACAAGCATAATATTAGAGAAAGTAATAAAAAAGAAATAAGATAAAAATTACAAAAACATGAAAAGAAATAATATAAACAAATTATTAGATCTCAACAAACTTTGTAGGTGTATAAAATTATTTAATTAATAATAAACCAAATAATTTTAAAATATCCCTTCTTCAATCAAATAAATTATTTTATCCACATTTTATTTATTTTTTTAAAAATATAATTAATATTTTCACTTAATAACATAGTTTTAAAATACGCGGTAAAATCGACGATTGAAATGATCTGACCGCGAAACGAGTGAATGTATCTTCTCATTTTTTACTTTTTCGAATCGTTTAACATCTAAATTGATAATTTTTTTTGTTCAAAAAGTAATCCATTGCATTTGATTAAATTAATGACATCTTATTTTTATCAATAAGAAATATATTTTATATATTATAATATTTGATTATTAATTACATAAGAAACACAATTTTTATTGATTTGAATATTATTAAGAACTTAAATAAGTATTGATAAATGAGAGTATAAGAATGTGATTAACTATCAATCAACAATATTGTGATAATTTTTTATAATTCACCTTAATCACAAATATTTAAATCTAAAAATTTTAAATATTTTAAATCCGATTCACCCGTGACAGGAACAGTTTTCAAAACCTTTTGTCATAATTCAATTATTCATAACCCAAATCAAATAAGTTAAATAACTTCAAATCATAATAGATTAGGTATTTCTTTCTCATAATGCTCTTGTAAATATATTATTTTGATAGTAAAATAGATGTTACAATTGTAAAAGACTTATGAAACATAAAATCTTGCATATGAAACAACTTCGATCAATATAGACAAAACATTTGCATTAAAAGAAACCATTACAAAGAAAACATCCACCTTAAAACTTATGTCTTAAATAATCTATATATTACACACCCTTGGAATAAAAAAAAATCCCTTACAAACAAAAAACATTCAAAGGTATTAATTTTTTTTAAGTAATATAAATGCATCAACTAAAATTAGCAAAACATGTCTTAGATAAAATATGTCTGGAAACATTATCAATCATTCTGTTACATATACATTACTTACTACATAATAATAATATATAATATGATAACCTGCATCATTTCAACATCACTAATGATGCAATAAAATACATTTCAACTTAAAATCAAGCACAATCACAATAATTAGCTTCAACTACTAGCTATTTAAAGAAGGGAAGGAGAAAGATCCATTGGAAAGGGATTACCAAGAACATTGTCCATATAATAATGAGGGTGACCCGCATCCATCACCACAAACTGCATATCCTCCGATGGCTTCCAGTGTCGTTTCCTCTGGTTAATGAACCAATTGTTTATTTGCTTCTGATCCAGACCCGTCGATTCTGCCAGCGCAAGTTTCTGGGATTCCTGTTTTCAAATCGTGTTTAAAGACTTATCTAAAAGAATTACTGAATTATTTGTAACTCTAGGGTAAGTAGTACCGAAGGGTATGGCCATTTGTAATGACGGCTCCACCAATCGAGCAATTGTTGCCTTGCTTCTTTGGGCAGTTTTCCTTTCTTTCTTTTCTTCATGAATTCTTGTTTAAGACTGCCAAGATAACCGCTGTATTTGCGCAAGAGTTGGCCTTTAAGCTCCCTGTCTTCTGCTTGAGGATCAATCATGCTGTTGTTGTTATTCAGATCGGTCTCTTCTTCTGATGAACCATTTCGCTCCAAACCCTCGCCTCCCATGCAGGCTGCAATGACAACATTATGTTAGTTCATACTTCATTCTTGAATCTTGATCATACATATTTATTTTAACAATTTAAGCTCAAGTTGATTCATTAAATGGTTTGAAACTTATGATTATTATGCAATAAGTTTGAGATTTTTACAAAATTATTGACTCATGAAATGGTTTAATCTTTAGAAAAATAAAACAAATGAGAATTCTCAATGATACTCATAGCTATTAGATTGTTTAAACATGAAATTTTGTTACCATTAATTCCTTGTTTTTTTTTTACTTTTACCTTTGCCTTCTCACCCTAGAGTAACATTTTCTACCCTAATAATTGGTCGGTTCCAATATGACTTGTGAACACTAAAGTCATGATTGATCTTCACTCTACAAAAATTTGAATTAGTGAAATAGGGTTTCATCTTTTCAAACAAAATATTAAAAAATAATGACAATAGAAGTTGAATCTCATTAATGGAGGTAAAAAACCGGCACTATAGAAATTAACTTGAGTTAATACACACATAGACTGTAGCAACTTTACCAATTTGGGGATAGCCATACAAGGGTTTTACAAAGTCTTGATTAAGAAATTGAAAGGTCAGCATACATGTTCAATCAATTGTAATTTCAGATCAATAAAACCTTTTTTTGTGAATAGTAGAAGCAACCTAATTAGGGTTTGCACTCTACGCAAAAAAATAAGTGGATTAATGGAATGTATAAGTACTTTCAAAAAGACAAATTAAGGTAAGTTTAACTTTAAAGAAGATTAGGGTAAGCACCAAAAGGGACACAATCCTGGTGGTGAGATAAGATTGCATAAAGTTCGATGTTTCAGATAAGATTAAAAAAATGAATTCAAATCAACATGAATTCAAGAATTAAAAAGAAAAATGAAGAGAAAATACAAAGAAAAGAAAAGTTTTTAATTTAAAATAAAAGAAACACAATATTCAAGAAAAGAATGAAGATCATAGTAGGCAGCAAGATATTAAAGACCTAGTCTACCTACTCTCTTCTATAGCTAGAAGAAATAACATGAAAAGCTTACAAAATAGTTTTACAAGAGATTCGACATCCTATCAGATAGATAGATAGATGCACACAAAATAAGAACATGTAGTCAACTAAAGGACCATTGCAAGATTATTGAACATTTGTATATTATTGAATAAACAACACACCCCAAATTAATTATTATTATAATTATGTACTTAACTAGCACAATAATCTCATGCACAATAGCTAGGTTTTATATTATTAAGAAATGATCAACAACTTTTAACCTAGGAAACTATCATTAAACATGTGGATAGAGAGAGAAAGAGATATTAGGGCTTTGAATTTACCAGAGTCTGAAGGGGTAACTGTTAGGGCTTTGAATTGACACTCCATTCTTGAGAGAAACACCATAGCTTCCTTAAAGGGTTTCGATAGTTCTTGCTCGTACTTTGTCAGCATCTCACAATAAGCCTCCATGAACTGATCCAGCGCCGGATCTTCCCCGATGCAGCTAGACCCAGATCGGACCATCCCTCCGGCAGAACCACATGCTTCCTCTAGCCTTGCCACCACTTCCGGTGGTGCTCCGATCTGTTTATGTATATGAAAACCCAAAAATAAAATTCAGTCAGCTGTCATTGTCATAAATTCTTTTTTTTCCTAGATAAGGGTTTTGAAGCTCTTCAATGTAATACGAGGTTGGGAAAATTATTTCCATGAGTAGGAAGAAAACGTTAAAGACCATCGCTTTCATATAACCCTTTTCTTTCATTTAAAACAACATGACAAAGAAATCAAGTTAAGAGTCTTGAATTTTTCGTTACCTTTTGGCAATTGGCATAGGCAGACAAGAGACGTTGGTAGTGAGGATGAGACATGATCTTAGCCTTAACGTTGTCAGAATTAGGGTTGTTTGTGTCTTCCATGAGATAACAGGGTGAAGGGTTTGAAGGAAGGAGAAGAGGTAGAGGAAGAAAAAGAGAGTTGGGATTAGTAGAAGTATTAGTGGCAGTGTTATTAATATTATTATTAGTATTAGGTGAAGGAGGAAGAAGAGGATGAGAATTAGGAGGCATCATCATCATCATTGGACATGGACATGGCCCGGCCCCTCCTCTTACTCCATCACTCATATTATTGTTGTCTCCATAACCGCCTGATCCACCACCACAACCATTGTCCATTCTTTTTCTTTATCTCTCTCTCTCTCTCTTCAAAACCCTAATTCTTTTTATTCTTTTTTTCCCTTGAAGAAGAAGAAGGAGAGAAGGGTGTGTGTAATAATAGAGGAAAGATGCAGTGCAGAGAGGTCTCCCGAGATTTATGCTACTTTTTTTTCAGACCTCCTTTTACAGAAAATCCTAAACACTTGTTGGGGAGGGAGGGAGGGAGTAGTCAGTGGTTTTTTTTATGAATACAAATCAAATGGATCTCGAAATTTTTTGTCTATCAAACACACCCATAAAACTTTACAGTATCAAATGGGGTGTGATGAATCAAAAAGACTAGCCAGCCCTAGGCAAGCTATTTAGTTCTATTTGTGATGGATGAGAGGAGATCTGTGTGAAAGACTTTTGTCACTGGATTTCCTTTGGAAAATGGGTGTATTTAGTTTTCTTTCTTTCTGGTGATGATGATTTAAGGGGAATTAAACACACATCAGCACGCGAGAGTTTTGTTTTTACTAGTCTTGTTTATGGGTTGTGGAAGAAAGCTTTTACCTTCCCGATGACCTCTCTCTCCTCTCTCTCTCTCCTCTCTCTCTCTCACACAAACAAACAGGCAATTTGTAACACTGGCACTGATGCTCTGCTATAACAGGCAATTTCTACTTTCTTTTTAGAGAGAGAAAAATAAAAAAACGATTATATCGAGGAGGGAAAGGATGGATTGGAGCGAAGTAAGGAAGAAGGTAAAGGAAAGGTTTTCTCTTCGGGCCACGGAATCCCGTCTTGTACCCCTCCACTCGCCTTTCCACTGTTTCTCCACTCTTTTCTTATCATGTTTTGGAAAAAACTAAATTAGGTCATAAATAAATAATTAAATTTTGTATTATTAAAATTATTTTCATATTTTAATTCATAATCTAAATAAGATCTTTAGTTGGTATTTGCTGTGAAAAAATAAAAATAAAAATAAAAAATAGATTCTTCTTGTTTTTCCATTTGGAGGTGTAACTAGAGAAAAGTGAGAGAATTCACAGTTCCTAAATTTTTGAGAATGTTTTTACAGTGAAAGAGAAATTTCGCACGACCATCTTTGCTTTCATCATTTTTTAAATGTTTTCAACAATTTTTGATATAATCATATCTCTCTTATTTAGTTGTTTTTAAATGTTTGTTCTGAATTATTTCTTTTTATGTATTCAATAGTGTTTTACTTCTAGTAGTAGGCAATGGGCGTTTATTAGTTTCTTGTAATAAAGTTTTAGCTCTAACTTTATTTATGAAATTCTGAGATATTTATTTATTTATTGAGTTATGAATGAAAAGTGTTGTGTTTAAAATATGGAAGTTATTAATTTAGAATATTGTGGGATGAAAAAAATATTTTGAAATATTTTGTATATTTAAAATTTATAAAATTAATGTAAACTATTTTTATATTTTAATTTATATTATGTATATATATATATTTAAAATTAAACTTTTTAAATAAATTTTGATTTTTTATTCAACATCAATTAAAATATATATTTTTTAAATAAATATTTTTTTCATTAAATATATACATTTGAATTCTAAAGATTTTTTTTATAAATAGATATAAAAAAATTAAGCTATTGTTAATATAGAGGTTATTTAAATAACTTAGTTATTTAAAAAATAATTTTGAATGGTAGGGATGTAAAGGAAACAAAGTTACTTGTTTAAAAAGCTCTTTTAAACTCGTTTAAAAAACTCGAAAATTTAAACGAGTCGAGTTTTAGCTTTTAGACATTCGACTCGTTTGCTTGCGAACATGTTTGTTTAAAGCCACGTTTATGGGTTTGCGAATATGTTCGTTTATAAATTCGTTTAAAGACTCTTTTAGAAACTAGTTTAAATGTAATTTTTAAAATATTGTATTAAATTTATAATTTTTTTATGAGATTCTTGAATCACTATCTACATTATTACACTATTATATAATGTTATAAACGAGTTGAACGCGAAAAGCTCGCGAGCTCGACTATAAAATGTTTGAGCTTGGCTCGAGCGATTAGTCATTACTTGATCACTTTTACTCACTTTCTATACGATAAATTCGTTTATGGAATATATGCTAAATGAGTCTCAAAAGCTCGGCTCGAGGTCGCATAATATTAAACCAGCGGAATCTGAGCTTGATAATATTCGGCTCGGTTCGTTTACATTCCTAATTTGTGGTGATTTTGAGGGAGTGTACAAATTTTTCAATAAAAAAAATTTAAAAAGTATTAATATATAATAATAATAATAATAATAATAATAAATAATAATTTAAAATAAAAAATAATTTAAATATTTTATGAATATATTAAATAGTAATAGAGTAGATATATTGAAATATATATATATATATATATATTTTAAGACGTGAGTTATTAAATAATCTAAACAACCTATGAAAGCTAGTAACCCAATGGATTTAAATAACCCCAATTCGTAAGGGTTTTGTCATTTGGGAATAATTGTCAGACGAGACATGTTGATGTTCTGTGTGTCTAGTACGTAGAGTAGAGTTTGATTGATCTTTGAAATTTTAGGTTTTTTTTAAAAATATTTTGATTGATTGATCAAAATTATTTTAAATTAATTTATCCTGGGCCTTGTTTTTGTTCAGCATTAGTTTTAAAAAATAAATTCATAAAAAATCAAACATTACTTCATTTCTCTTCTCATTTATCAAATTATTTAAATCATTAATTAAAATATTAAAATATCTTATATTTTAAATTATTATTTTTTATTTTATTTATATATATTAATATCTTTTAAACTTTTTAACCAAAAATAATTATCACCTCTTTAAAATCATCGGCCATCATTATTTTTTTCTCTTTCAAAGTTTTTATAAAAATTCCTTAGAGGTCGTTTGATGAAAGGTTTTTGGGATAAAACTCAATTTTTATCCCAAAACTCAAACATTTTATCAACTATCAAATCAAATAATTTTATCATTTAAATACACTATCCTTCTAATTTTATTCTCTTTCTCTAAACTATCACTCTCACTTACACCATATCCTCTAAAGTCAAAAGATAAATTAGTTTTCAAATTTTAAAAACTAATTTTTTCTTAATTTTTAATAAACAATAAATTTTAGAATAGAAACCAGAGAAAACCCAAAAAAAACTCTTTCCTCAAACAAGCCTTTGAGAAAGAAAAAAATAATAATAATTTTGGTCAATAAAAAAAAAAACTAGATTTTTAAAAAATTTCATCTCAATAAAAAAAAAAACTAGATTTTTAAAAAATTTCATCTCTTTCATGAGAAGCTCGTAGTCCGGTCATATGACGCTGACATGCAAAGATTGTTTAGGCCTCTCATCTCAATAGGATCTTTTCACCTTTTCAGAAAATTTCTCCTTAATAGATTCATCTACACCATCTCCATTATTAATTTCAATTATAACCCATCAACATTTTCAGGTTATCTTTGACCGACCCCAGCTCTCTGGGTTGGACAAAGTGATTCATGGTGGTCGTCATGAGATTCCTCATGGGATAACGGGTCAACATATAAACATCATTAATATCATAAATCACATGTGAAGCATATATATATATATGCATGTTGTTGCAAATTTATGTACAAGTTGTTAAAATCATGAGCAATTAATTAGATCTTATAACGGTTGTTACCAACAAACAAAAACAATAAGAATGTTGGTAAGTGGGGGAAGGAGGAGTTAGGATGAATGGCGCGTGAAGGGAGGGAGGGAAGGTGTGTCAGCTTGAAGGAAGGGGGGTGGGCCAAAGTCTGAAATGGAGTTAAAGACAATTAAGCAGCTCAATTGTCTGTATTTACTTTGGAAGAAGAGGGTATATATTCGATGGTCAGTTTCTAGGAATCTCCATCTCACTCCTACTGTTGGACTTCAGTGTGAACCTTAAGGCCTCCATTCAACCACACATTGGTAACATGTCTAGGGCATGTCTTTCTACATCTTCTTCCTTTGCTTATTTGGATTTTGTAGTAAATGTTGGATGAGGATCGAAGTAGATTATTTATAATTTATTATTAGTTCTTTAATTTGTTGAATTATTGTAATTTTTTTATTTTAAAAACATCGTTATGTTATTTAATTAAAAACTTAAAACACATACTCGATTTTAGAGATTAAGGCAAAACAGACATTTACCTTAATTTAGATGAAAAATAGACAACAACTAGGAAATAACAAATACAACGGATTAAAAACAAATTGAGTGACTTCTTCGTAGAGGATGCATCATCTTTGACATAACAATCAATTTCTTTCGCAAGTAGATATTCTCCTCCACGTTCGAATGAGTGCATTTTCATAGAAAATTATGTCTTTCCAAACATGTTCAAACCTTACTTCGAACTCTAAAAAAAACTCTAACGTTCCGCTCCATCCAAATATGGTAAATAATAGCGACAAAAACACTTAAAGACGTTTGAAGTGAATACATTATCCTTGGCCTTGATGAGAGCAACATCTTTAATATCAATCAATTCTCTTGGAAAATTAAGAAGACACATAGATGTGAAAAACTTATTCAAAAATAAATCAACAAATATGATAAATAATAGCGACAAAAACACTTAAAGACGTTTGAAGTGAATACATTATCCTTGGCCTTGATGAGAGCAACATCTTTAATATCAATCAATTCTCTTGGAAAATTAAGAAGACTCGTAGATGTAAAAACTTATCCCAAAATAAATCAGCAAATGGGCAACCCCAAGAATGTGATTTATGGTTTCCGTACACACATAAAAAGACAAATTGAATCTTGAATGTTCATGTCCTCTTAATTCGATCTCGCGTATTAAGTCATTCACGAAACGTCAACCACAAGATGAATTGATGTCTATGAATAACTTTTAAAAATCAAACCAAATAAAACTTATGTACCGATTCCCCTCTAGCACGAACAACATCTAATGCTAAACTCAAGGAAAACCTGCCTTTGTTTTCAACATTCCAAACCTGAGAATCCTCACTATCACTAAAATGATAAAAAGATATAAAATCAAAGTATATTATTCAGAAGATCATTTCATTTCCCGTTTTTATTTGACAAATAGTAGCAAATTGACACTCCCTCCTGATCTGAGTAAGGCCTTGTTCGGTATAGGTTTTTAAAAAAGTCTCATACAAATCAAATATCATTTCACTATCATCTTATATCATATCACTCAATTCATTACAAAAAATATTAAAATACCATATATTTTAAATTATTAATTTTATTTTATTTATATATATCAATATCATTTAAGTATTTTTACAAAAAATAATCATTACCTCTTCAAAATCACCACTCATCATTCAATTTTTTTTCTCTCTTGATTTTTTTAAAAACCCATTGTCGAAGCAAAATCACTATTAAGCATAATCGGTTGTTCCTCGAACTAAGGGTCATGCCAAAACATATTTCTCATATCATTTCTAATATAAATCTTGAGTTTTAAAATCTTTTTTTAGAGACCAACAATTATTTTTTATTTTACACATTCAAATATGATAATTCGATAGTTTAGTGTGATTGAGAGTGAATTTATAAAAATTAGGTAAAATCTCAACAAAATTCAAAATTTTCACATCATACTAACTAAGAGATTTTGAGAAATGTTTTTTTTATAAAATAACTTAAAAATGTTAAAAATATTTTAGTTAATTAAATTTGTGTTATTTGATTTATAATAAAATAGATGAATGATGTTTGATTTACTTTCTTTTCCTTTTTAAATAATTTTATAAAAGAATCTCAATTGAGAGCTTAATTTAAGGTTTCTAATTTGATATGTAGTTTTTATTTTTATTTTGCATTATTTGAATTGGGGTTATTAAGTTATTTAAACATTTTGTTAGATTGAGATTATAAAAAAATTGAGTTATTTGATAATAAAAAAAGTTACTTATATATATAGTAAAAAATTATAAAATGTTTGAGTATATTAGTTAATAAATTGATTTATTTTATTTATTTGTACTAAAAAGGCTAAAAATTGATTAAAAATTATCTAATAAAGTTATTAACCAAGACTTTGATAATTCTATCTTCATTAACAATGTAATAGTAAAAATAGTTGGAAATAAAATGCTAATTTGTTTATTGATATTTATTCCATAGTGATTTTTTAAAAAAAATATTATTCTTCTTATGAAATATAAATAAAGTAATGATATATATATATATCATTTTTGTAAAAAGGATAAGAAAGAGAAAATAAATCTTGAAAAAAATATAAAGGAAAGAAAAATAATTTCTATATTTTGCCAGATGAGGTAGGTGTTATACAAATGTGCTGTAAAAGTGTAAAAGGGTGCTGTATATATCATTACTTTTATATATATCATCTAAAATTTGAATGTTTCCTCTTGATTTTTCAAAGAAATGATATATACAACACTTACAGCACCTCTGATTTGACAAGAAAGATAAAAATTAAAAAGATGTTGTATAAGGGTGTTATATATATCATTTCTCTTTTTCAAATAATATATATATATTAATAATAAAATAATTGTGTTAGTGGGTTAAGTTGGATAGAAACTGATTTTATTAATGGAAATTGTAGTAATATGTTTTCTTTGCAAATGTTTGAATTCATTATTGATTTTAAATATTGTAGGAAGGGAAAGGCTATCTGATTAGTTATTTAGGCTTCGTTCGGATTAGGGTTTTTCAAAAAATATAGAGAGCGAAAAATGTAATGATTGGTGATGATTTTGAGGAAGTGATGAATATTTTTGATAAAAAGACTTAAAAGGTATTAATATATATGAATAAAATAAAAAATAATAATTTAAAATAGAGGGTATTTTAGTATTTTGGTTAATGAAATGAGTGATGTAATTGTTGAGAAGTAATTGATTGGAAAATTGTTTTGGGATAGGTTTTTAAAAAACCCAAAGAGAACAAGGCCTTGGGGTTAGTTTGATTAAGCTTATTTATTCAACTTATTATCAGGTATGTTTGATATTATCTCAGCTTATTTAATCGTTAAGTTTATGTATGTTTGATACAGCTTATATGTCCAACTTATTTATTTTTTATATTTATAATATATTATTTAATAATTAATATTATATATAGATATAATGTTATATATATTTATTAATTTAATTTTAAATAATAATAAATTATTTAAATTAAAAAATAATATATATTTAAAAATAAATTATATTAATATATTAATTTTTATAAAATTTTGTTAATATATAATTTTAATTATTAATAAATGACTTAAATTAAAAAATAATATATTTTAAAATAAATGATCATATGAATATATTAATTTTTTATAAATATATCATTTTAAATATATTTAATATAAATATGATATAAAAAATATATAAATATATATAAAAGTATTTAATAATATTTAATAATATATCATTTTTATATTTTCACTTTTTTGTGATCCAATCTCAATTTATTTTTGTGCTCTCTCACATTATTAGTATTATTATTTATTTTTGAATTCATCTAAATTCTAAATTATTGTAATCGGTCTTTACTATTTTAGATATTTAATTAAGACAAGTTTGATTTCTAAAACTATAATTATAAATAAAAAATATTTAAGTGTATTTATATTTCATATTTTACTTAATTATTTTATTTATTAAGATACTTTATATATTATAAATAATAAATAAAAATATATTTAAATGTATGTTTTTTATTATAATAATTTTATATAAAAATATTATAAATATATAGAATATATGATAGAATGAATAAAATGATTAGATAAATATTAAATAAATGAGAAAAATGAATAAAATGATTAGAAATAAATGAAATAAATAAGAGAGAATGAATTAAAAAATATTTAAAAATAACTAGAGAGAAAAATAATGAGATTATAATCTTAAAGCTAAGGAGAGAGGTAGAGAGAAAATTGAGTTTAAACGCAAAAGTGTGTTTGATTGTAATTTTTTGCTTGAGCTTATAACGCAAAGTTTAGTGTATCAACTTATTACGCAAAGTTTACTAGGGATGGCAATGAGGCGGTTCGGGGCGGGGAATGCAATTACCATCCCTGCCCCGTTTTAATTTCGGGGATATTTTTAATACCAATCCTGCCCCGTTCGATTTTTTTCGATTTCGGGGAATCCCGCGGGACACCGTTAATAATTTTTATTTTAAAAAATAAAAAAATATTATACAATCAAATTATATAAACCAATTTTTTAATATAATATATATTATAATATATTAAAATTTTATATTATTATAAAGAAATAATTTTAATACTCTTATAAAATATAGTAAATAAATAAATATATTGGTGATTTAATATATTTAATAATGTTTATGATATTCGGGGCAGAATCGGGGTGAAATCGGGGCGGGACGGTGCGGGGGACACAAATACCATCCCGCCCATCTTCGTTCGGTTTTGGGGAAAAACCGTCCTAAACGGGGCAATTCAGTTCGGTTTTTGCGGGACGGTTTCAAATTGTCATCCTTAAAGTTTACTGTATCAACTTATTACGCAAATGTCTATATAAGGCTTATAGACGCAAATCAAACGAGCCCTTAATTAATTGGTGACATTGATAATGGTGAGAAAATAATTAGTAAAAAAAGTAGTAGGGGAATAAAAAAGTAATATTTATGGGGAGGGGAAAAGAAGCAAAGAGGAGGTTTCTGTAGAGTGTACGTAAGTACTGATTGCTGGGCTGGACTCGACTGGAGGAAGGGTTAGGTTTTCAAGAGGAGGGACATTAAGAACTTATAGCTAGCACCTCAGTAACCTAATAAATCATTATTTTATTTTTACCTTTTCTTTTTTTATTAGGAGGGTTAGGTTTCTCCTCCACTACACTACTACGATTTTCTAGAGAGAGAGGACAGAAGAATTAACATCCTCAACTTTAGTATACTATTTAAAATGTTCAATCAACTCTATTAACGTCAACTTTGTGATTTTATCAATATGGTTTGTATAAATATTCTTTGTTACATAATTTGTAATCATCAAATCACTGGTTATAATTTATATAAAAGGATATATGATTAACTAAACAAATTAAAATTGAATAAGTTGAGCCACCTCTCATTTCTCGTTTGTTATTGTTATGAAAATTCTATAAAGATTATAGTTTTTACAGAAAACTCGGACTCTGAGTCAAGAAGATATCATTTTTCTATATCACATTTATTTTTTGGTGATAACACGCTCTGCATGGTTAATGCTACCTATATTAATTTTAAACACATTCGGGACATTTTATGAATATTCAGTCATATATATTTTTCTCATATCCTGTTTCGAATAAAAGAATGATGATGTTGACAAATGTGTTAGGGTTTAGAACTGGTGATCCTTCATCAACATACATTAGTATGTCATTGGATGCTAAATTATAATCTAGTTTTTTTTGGACCCGATTATCTCACTAAAATGGAATGTAATTGTCTAGATGGAAAGTAAAGTAATCTCAAAAGAGGTCGGTTAATCCTCATTAAGAGTGTGTTGACATATATATATCCCCACATATATGATATCTATATTCTTTCCAAGGGTGTGGCGGTGAAAATAAGTAGAATAATGTGTAAATTTCTACGCGATTCGTCTAACTCATTATTTTTTCATTTAGTTAGTTGGTATAAAATTAAATATTTTAAAGATCAAGAATGTTTGAATATTCGAGATCTTATTTTCTTTAATAAGGCTCTTCTATCAAAATGTTGTTGTAGATTTTCCACGGAACCAAATAGCATCGATGATCAAATGTAAGTATGGTTACGATTGATTTGATTGGTACTATAGAATTATCTCTCAATATTTTTTGGAAGGAAATACCAAAAGTCAGTAGCAAAACATTAGTCTAATTAATTTGCTAATTGACCGAGAATGAAATATTAACCAGTAGTAAATCGATTAGACTAATTGATTTGCTAATTGATAAATCAATTACAATTCATATAATTTTATTTGATTCACTGTTTAAATCACTTTTTTTTCCTGTAAATGTAATTTTCACTATTTAAGACTAGACTTCTTATGTAATCACACAAGGAATGAAAATTCTCTACAATTTTCTCTATTTTAAATTTCTACATGGTATCATAGCAGATTTTTCCATCTTGAAGAAACTTGTTCACAATTTTTCGTTGCCTCCTCCAATGGTGGAAATAGGGGTGTTCAATATTTGGTCTGAACCGAATATCCGACCGAATTCGAATTCACCGAATTCGAATTTCATTTTCGGTTTTCGAATCGAATTTCAAACAAATTCGAATTCAAATACGGTTTTCGAATTGGTTTTCGAGTTTGGGTTTAAACTCAAAAACCAAACCGAAAACCGAGTTCATTTTCTTATTATTTATTCTTCCAAACTTAGCTTAAAAAAAAGTTCAAAATAATCAAATTAGAATATTTTGAACTCAAGATTTAATAATAAAAAAGTAACAAAAGAACCAATGGTCTAGTGGTTGAATAGTACCTTGCCACGGTACAGACCCAGGTTCAATATCAAATTCAAATTCGGTTCGTTTTAATTAAAATTTATTCTCGAATTCGGTTCGTGGCTAAAAAAAATAAAAATTCGAATAAACCGAACCGAAACTCGAATAACTCGAAAACCGAACCGATGAACACCCTTAGGTGGAAATAGCCATTGGAGGAGAACTCAAATGATTATATTATCTCATATTTCCTAAGCATTTTTTATCTCTATTTTATCATCTACTATGTTAAACAAGTGAGACATCGTTTCAAAAACTATACTTTATATCTCGACCGATCTGTTCATCTTCGTGTCTCGACATATTTTTCCTAGACTTAATATGTTCAACCATCATCAACATTCAGCGACACTCCGACGATTCAAATCGTCACTCACTATCATCAACATCAAACGACACTCTAGCGATTCAAACCATCACTCTTTGTCATCAACTTCCAGCGACACTCCGACGATTCAAACCGTCACTCGTTGTCATCAACATTCAGCGACACTCCGGCGATTCAAACCATCACTTGCAGTCATCAACATCCATCGACACTTCGACGATTCTAACGTCACTCGCTGTCATCAACATCTAGCGACACTCCAACTATTCAAACGTCATTCAATGTCATCAATATTTCATCCCCTCGGCAACATCCTCTCCGTTCTCATAGTTGTCCAAGGCTCTTCCTTTTAAGTGTCTAACATTCCCATCAAAGCTCTTCCCAAGTCGATTTGAGGAAATATGTGGCAAGTTGGACAATCTACATCTATTATCCAACTTGAGAGGGATTGTATAATTATCTCTCAATATTCCTTGGAAGGAAATGCCAAAATTCAGTAACAAATCAATCAGTCTAATTGATTTGCTTATTGACCGAGAACGAAATATTAATCAGTAGCAAATCAATTAGACTAGTTGATTTGCTAATTGATTCAAGATCTGCTGCTGATTGACAAATCAATTATAATTCATATGATTTTATTTGATTCACTGTTTAAATCATTTATTTTCTTGCAAATATAATTTTCACTATTTAGACTTCTTATGTAAACAACACAAGTAATAAAAATTCACTATAATTTTCTCTCTTTTAAATTTCTACAGGTTCACAAATGTCTAATTATCCAGTGGGAATGTAACATTTGAAAGAGAATTTATTCTATATGGAAAAAATTCGTGAGAATTCTAGATTAGTTGTGGGGATGGTTCTTCAATCAGTCTTTAGAACGACATTTGGTGTAATTTCAAAAATATAGTTACAACATATCATGAGCTTTCTTTCATTGTTATATGAAGAAATGCTACAGTTAAGGACATGATTGGTCCTCGATTTAGTGATTTCGCTTGCCGAATTAGATATGAAAGGTGATTAAACATTATAGAGAGTTCATCCCATAACATAGTCTTACTTTTGGTAAGACGTAAACGAGTATACCCGTTTAACAAAACGTTATGCATTGGAAAAACATGAATAATTTACATGTGGGGCATTGCTACAAATTATTCACTAAAATTAGTTCATATAACTTTTGTTGGAAGAAACTTTGGAGTTAATATTTCATCCAAGATCTCGTTTTTTTGATGAAACATTATTTACAGTGAAATTTTTACATATGATATATGCATGAAAAATAGTTATATTATGGTTAGTCGTATGTGTCACGAGAAGGTTGAATCAATAGCTCACTTACTTTTGTATTGTCGATGTGTGATTAGTATATGAAGTATTTTGTGCTGTATCACTAGGATTAATTGGGTGATGCCCGAGTCTTTGTGTTGAGAAATTTAGATTGATGCGACTAATACGGCACACCTACATAATTGAGTTATCATCCCAATTATTATTTGGTGAACTATTTATTGGAGAGAAATCGTTGAACTTTCACTGATCGTAGTCGTCCGATGCGTATCATTCATAATGCTATTTTTATGATGTTTTATGAGATTCATTCTAGATAGACAGTAGAGTTTGCCGGGGAGTTAATCATTCTTCTCAAGAACTTAATTACGAATTCGATAACCTATTAAGTTACGTTTTTTTATTTGTTTTCTCTTCATGTCATATATCTGTCGTTGGATTTCATCATTTTTAATATATATCTACATTTTTAAATATATATATATTAAACTTTTAATATATATCTACATTTTTAAATATATATTAAAGAATTATTATTATTTTAAATTTAAATAACCCACCAAAAAAATTAATATTAAACTAATTCTAAAGTTATGTGTGTATATATAATTAAATTATATTTTAAAATACTCATTAAAAAAATTGTTACATTACAATTATTATTATTTAACTATTTTTACATATATTATATATTTCTCACAAGTTTACTCGTAATTCTTATATAAATGCTAAAAATATCATATTACATTTAATTAAAAAAATGTTTTATTGTAATTTTGTTTGTGATATTAGTCATGGTAAGCAAATACACTTACCTATATATTCACAAACTAAACTTCAATTCTTTTTCATTCATTTGTCTACACATTGCAATCGAATCGATTTAAAATTGTGTAATTTAACACCACGATAAAATAAGATACAAAAATATATGAATAAATAATAATCAACACAAGATATAACGAGTTTTGGCCAACAAATGTCTACGTATTCAGAGATTGTCTATTTTATAGATTTTTAATAAAATAATGGTTCAAGTAACTCTAAGTTTACTTATAAAAATATATCAAAAGACATAATTAATAACTACACTTTTAATTCATTATAATATATATAAACTTTAATAAAATATGAACTCAAAATTCAATAAAATTTATCATGGGTAATAAATTAAAGGTAGGTTGGTTCTTAATATAAGAATTCTCTAATTTGAAACTTCAAATATTAAAAAAAATATTTATTTTTATTACTTAAGAATTTAATCGATAAAATCGCGAATACAAAGTGTTTTGTGGTATGGTTATCGACTATTTTTCAACTATAGACATTTGATTTCCACATTTACTATAATATATGAAAATAAAAATAAAATCATTGCCAACTTTTTGCTCAAATTGAATAAGAAAAATGCTACAATATAGAATACAGAATAAGGACTTGCTTGTATTTGTTTAGTATTGCATAATCAAGTATCTATCATTAATCAAAATATAAGGTCTTGGGTTGAGATTGATTTTTTTAAAAAAATTTAGAGGAAAAAAAAATAATAATTGTTAATGATTTTTAGGAAATAATAATTATTTTTGATAAAAAAAATTTAAAAGGTATTGATATATACATAAATAAAATAAAAATAATAATTTAAAATATAAGGTATTTTAGTATTTTTATTAATAAAATGAGTAATGAAATAGTTAAGAAGTAATTGATTAAATATTAATTTTGTTAAAAATTTTAAAGAAAACAAAGTCTTACAAGTAATTATTTTTGTAAAAGTTATTTTACTTGGAAAAATAAAATAAATGATGATAATAGAGACAAATAAGGCCCCCCTCCTGAAGGATGCTTTTGGTACAAGCTTTACGTCATGTCCATCAACAGGGTAGAGACAACTAAGCTACTCCTCCTCTCTACTATGATATCACCTCTTTGTTATCATATATATATATATATATATATATATTATTTTATTTTTTATTTATTTTTTTTTTGTAATGAATTATTTTAATTATAATGGATACCCAAAATGAGATTTATTCTCTGACCGAAACTTCGAACCAGAAAACGCAAATAAAAATTTTCATTTCCTTCTTCGAAACACGCATATATACGTTTTGCATAATTTTTTTTTACATTTCAGTTCTTCAACTTTTATTTAATTAATTTTATATATTAAACTTATTTATATAATTAATTTATATAAGTTATTTATATTTTTTTATTTGTTTATATATTTTATTTTTATCCTATATTTTATATTAAACTTATTTATATAATTTATTTATTAACTTAATTCATATATATATAATATTTTTTATATAACATAAATTTATAATTATATTAAAAAAAATTATAATAATGTTTAAAAAATATTTTAATATTTATATAATAATTATAAATATAATTATAAAAAATACAAAATACAAAATCCAAAATCCAATACAATAATACACAAAAACAAAGTACTTCATTAAATTAAAATAATACACAAACACAACAAAAATAAAAATACATTACAAATTATGAAACAAACAACTAATATTTAATAATTCAACAAATTTATTAATGAATTTTTATAATTAATTTACAATTAAGTTTAAAATAATTGGATGATATTATAATATTATGATGTAATTTATAAATTTTTAAAATATATGGAGTAATATTAAAATGTTATAAAAGTTTATGTAAAGAAGAATATTATAAAAATATTCTTTTAAGTTTGAGAATGATTTTTTAGTTGGAAAAAATCATTGTTTAACATGATATTTACATAAAAATGAGTTTGAAAATGAATTTTTCGATTAGAAATAATCTAATATATGATTAAATTATTAAATGCTTTCTTGCTAGAACAATGAAATAGTAATATATAGATTAAAAGGGATCGAGATAAGTCCGGGTGAGGAAAAACAACACTCACACCTTAAGATCGAGATTATATTTATCTAAGTGCTTCGAATTGCATCAAAAATAAATTTAACAGTTTACGATGTGTCAATCCAGAATATGGTATGGATAACGATTCAGAGATATTTACAAGAACATGACAGGTTTAATAATTTGAATTTGACCTGTAAATTTGTAATTAATTCAATTTTGTTTCGATTTATCTAACCTAACTCACCTAACTCGAACTCGAACTCAATCAAATATAATCTGATGTAATTAATTCACATATTTATATTTCAAATTAAAATAATATTAACACAAAATTAACATAATGAATAATGAAGTTAAATCATAAATTCACTCACATAAAAATTTACAAAAGAAAATGTAAGCACTAAGAATCTATATACCCAATTTATAAAATTCAAATAATTATTTTCATTTATTTTCGAATAAATAAAATCAAAATAATTAATCCAAGGCCAAAACCTAATAAAAACAATTAATTAGATTAATTATTATGATAATTAAAATCTAATTAATTAAGGAAAATGGCCAAAGAAAATAAAATAAAATTATATGAGATAAATGTTGTACTCATTTTATCTTAAAAATAATTTTAGAAAAATTAAAGGATTAAAATAAATAATTTAGGATGAAATGTATCCCTAAAAAATTATTTATTTAACCAAAATATACAGAAAATTAAAATAAATTGGCAAAATATTTGTCATATTTATTTTTAAAATTTTGTGTATTTTAAAACATCAAAATTAAAGTCAAAAAGGTAAAAGAAAAATCAATTTCGAACAATCCTGGAATTCGTAACCGGGTGTAGCCGAAATTATATGAAAATGCTATATTTGAAACTGCATCCATCGGATAAACACTGAATTTTTATCCAACACCTTAAAAGCGCCCACGTCACCCGTTGCAATGGAGGGAACACGCTTCCGCGCCGCACCCGATCAGCTAACGCTCCGTTAGCTGAATCGCAACGGAACGCCCAACGTTGGATGGAGTGCTCCGCGTCCGCGTTTATACTTAAAACAACATCGTTTTGAACCCCAATTGTCTTCTTCCCCGCGATCGCCGAAGGATAAGAACGGGTCACATCTTTGATTTCTCAAAGATGAAACTTTGCCTACAGTTAACCATTTCGGTTGATTCAAAGGCTGAAATGATCACCCTACCACAGTGATTATTTCCCCTTCATATAAGATCATAATCATGACCTATAACAACAAGTTGGATGAAGAACAACCAAAATACCCAAAAAGGTTTTTGGATGATTCAATTCACTTGAGCCCTCAACCGATTTTGAGAGGCTATAAATAGACTCCATCAAAAATTCTGAAGCCAAGAGAATCTATCTCTAGCTTCCAATCAAAAGCTTTCCTAAGGCCTAAGATGTGTTCTTCAATCCTTGTTATATTTCCACTAACTCTTTAATTCATAATTACAGTTTGAAATTGAAATTTTTATATTTCAGTTTTCATAAAGTTTTATGTTGTCTCGTGGTTGAATTTTTTGATTAGAAATCGATCATAGGATCATCTATAAGCTTTCCGTGAAAGTCAAAACTAATCAATCGATCTTAAAAAGAAAAACCCAAATTTGAATTTGGAAAATCTAAAAATCGAATTTTCTCTTATTGGGCTAATCATCAAGAACACCACCTTAAAAGGCTTCACAACATATTTTTAATGATGTTGGACAACTATTTGGATCATTTTTTATCCATTCTAATCAAAATCAAAAATTTAAAAATAATTGAAATTTAGAGTTATTGAATTGGTTCAGACGAAAAGTCAATGTTAATGTTTTGGTACCAATCATGTATATGAAGTATAAGGAAGCTATTGACAAACTCCTTACACTTCAAAACAACTTTAAAACCAAAAACTCGATTTTTGGCCATAAACTGTTTTGAATGAATTGGTCATCACCCAAGTTGATTGATAGATTGAGATGATGTTTTAAATGTTAATGTGAGTTTTGTGAAGCTACTCAGACCCTTGGATCGAATAATTCAATCCTCCACTAAAATTGCAAAACCTATAATTTTGATATTCTTGATGACCGAGAAATATAACCTAGAACCGATAGGTCCGACCGAGGCTTTTCAACCAGGACTGATAGGTCCTTCCGATGTTCTTCAATGAGGACCAAGAGGTCGGACCGATATTTTTACATCCGACCAAAAAATCGAACCTAGGACCGAGGAGTTTCGCACCCGATCGAGAACTCCTAAACCCAGGACCAATGACTTCCACCTATGACCGGGGCGTCTGACCGAGAATTTTAGTACCCAACCGAGAATTCTAGCCAAAGACCGAGAAGCCTTAGCACCCCGACCAAGGACCCATGGCTTTTTATCCCCCGACCGATAAAACAAACATAGGACCTAGGACATCGATCCCAATGTCTGTTTGGTCTCTATTTTCAAATTCCAAATTATTTTTTATAATTTTGGAACCTCAAATCATTTTCTAAAAATCCCGAAAAATTAAAAAATGATTTCAAAATATTTTTGGGTATTTCCACAAAAAATATTTTGACAAAAACTTGTTTATGATTTATTTTTAAATCATAATGCATTTTAAACTAATGTTCTTTAGGCATTTTTCTCCATAGTTATCATCAACAAAATGTACCAACTTTTAATAATTATTGTTACATTTTTTCAATAACACTAAAACCTACGCATGCCTAAGACCAAAAGAATAATTAGTTAAAATAAAACGTTATACAACTAATTTTCAAATGCCAAATTTATAAGTAGAGATCGTTTTAAATGGGTACGGAGGATGAAGCACGAAAGCTCTTTCCCGAATATCACCAAACTCGAACTAAAACGAAATCTGGCTAAAATACGTTTGTACACGTAAGCATTTTTATTGATTTAAAAAAATTGGTGACTTTATTTAAAATAAATAATCTTTTAAATTAATTATTTTAAATTAATTTAAATAACGAATTTCTAAAAAATCAAATTATAATTTGATTACTGCAAATTCAAATATTATTTAAAATTTGAACTCGAATTAATTATTTTTAATTAATTTTAAAAGGGGTTAGGAATTATTTAAAAATTTTTAAATAATATTTTATTTTAAAAAGATTTTTGACACGTAAGTAAATCGATGTTGAAATTTTTGAAAATCGATCTTTTTCAATAATTAAAAGATTTTTCTAGTGGTTAAAAAAATAAGTGGGTGAATAGAAAAGAAACACAAAACTCAACAGAAAGACAATTATATATCAGAGCTAACGAGTTTATTTTGAGTTATTTCCGATCAAACTGATTATAAGTTAAAAATGTGAATTTTATTTTGATTATAACCTGATTAATTATTTTGTGTTTAGTTCATGTAGTGTTTTTAATGTATATTCAAAATTGTTGGCAATAGGTAGCACCTTACCCATGTTACTCATATAATTTCTTTTTATTTATTTTTAATTTTTTTAATAAATATAAAAGTTTTAATATATTGTGTGTAATACTCATTTGTTAAGGTACGAATATAAAGTCTACTTAAAATTATCCCCAAAAGTTAAAAGGTATGGACAAATTTCATTTGGGTCTTTCTTTAATCAATTAATTTATTTTGATTCTTCTTATACTTGTATTTAATTTTGTTTAATTATTTATTTTAAAATTTATTTTATAAATATGCTAGAATTTATGTTTTTAATATATTTAGAAAACATTAAAAAATTGTCCATAGTATATATGCTATTATATCAATATATCAATGTGCAAAAGGCTCCTAGTTTTTCTTTGAGAAGTCTTAAATGGGGTGTGTTAATTTTTTTTAATTTGACTTGGTAATATTTATTATGCATGAATGCTATTTTTTCGTTAATATATTTAAAGTGAATTATTTGTGGGTAATTTGGAATAAGATAATTAAATCATCTATATATTTGGTATAATTTGGAAAATGAAATATATGTATTCGAATAATTGAACTTATAACTGAATAAATGGATGAGTTTAAATATAGAGATGTTTATGGATATTAATATTTGTTAAACTGAATTATTTGTTTGAATACAGATTTTGTTGAAAAATGTCTATCATAAACTGCACAAATTTATATTCTCTGTTTATATATTTGAAATTAATGGTTTGAAGTGAAGTGATAATTCGAACAAATTATAGAGAGAAAAATATATATTTTTTTCTTTGGAAAAATAATCATATTAGAGAGCTTTTTGTATCCAATGTGTAAGAGAGAGATTTTTTTTTTTTTAAGAAAATGACCATATTCTTGAAATTTTTGTCTCCGAAATTTTTTTTATATTTCTCTCTTCTACACTAACAAGTCACATCAGATTCGTCGTTCCAACTATATACAGTCTCTGACTCTCCGTTAATATTGAGGATCTATTTGTAAACATTATATTAGTAAAATGGAATCTTGTTATTTATTAGAAAAATATAAACAAAAATGTTAGTTCATCGAAGTATATATTTTTGCTTGATTCAATTTATTGTTTGCAAATAAGTCGTAATGAAAATAACTTGTTTTGATCAATTAAGCGAATAATAGTTTTAAAAAATGCTGAACCAAATAAGTTTATTTTCTTCTGTCTTATTTAATTTTATCTTTTCCATCACAATTCAGAATCATTAACTGATTATTTTATAATTTTCAGCTTTTTAAATTCATGTCACAAAGTATTATAAATATCACAATTTTCTTTTCACTTTTTCTTTGTAATGTTCAAAAGAAATATCTAGTATTAATAATGTAAAAAAATGTATTATTTAGCTGAAAAAAACCCAAATTTTAATGGTTTGTTCAATGTTGTTATATGTCACCCCAAATCACTCCACAAATTAAATCATTGTTTAAATCATTTAAAATATTTTAAATTTATTTTTTTATAAATAGTATAATAAGACAATTGGATTATTTAATCTAAATAATTTAAATAAAACACCTACCTTTGACATTGTTTAAAAATAATCCAGCAAATGCCTTCTTACTTGAAGGAATAGTTCGAATTCAGGTTATCTTTCTATATATAATGATGCTTAATTTTGAAAGTGTTCAGATTGTCGGGTCGAGAGCTGTTGTTAATTTGGATATACATGTGAGAGTAATTGGATATTTGGGTCGGATTTTAGGTTGACCCGCCCATAAACTTAAAACAGATAAAAATAAAATAAAAAATGCTATATGTATGTTTCAAACTCGCAACCTAACAAAAACAAATACAACTCTTTAACCAACAAGGCTAATAACACTTTATATTTTAAATTCAACACCAAATTTGATGAATGCGGGACGTTGTAATAATATAAGTTCAACTTTTTAACTAACTAATCTATATATATAATGATGCTTAATTTTGAAAGTGTCCGGATTGCCGGGTCGAGAGCTGTGGTTAATTTAGATATATATGTGAGAGTAAATTGATACTTGGATCGGATTCTGGGTTGACCCGCCCATAAACTTAAAATGGTTAAAAATAAAAAAATACTATTTTTCGAACTCGCAATCTAACAAAATAAGTATAAATTTTTAACCAACTAAGCTAATAACACTTTATATTTTAAATTTAACACCAAATTTGATAAACGCGGGACGTTGTAACACTATATTTTTATTCTTGTGTATCGCACAGAGATCTTCCTAGTTTAAATAAACAAACTTATTTAAAAACAATGATTGTGAGTGATTTTGAGAAGATGTAGATGTTTTTGTTAATATTACTGGAAGACTAATATATAATGATAAATAAATTTAGATTTTTTTAAATAGAGAATATTTTAATATTATAATTAATGAATTGAGTGAAATGATGTATTAAATGAAAAATGAAAATGAATTGAATGAAGTGATGTATTAAATGAAAAGTGAAATGAGGTTTGATGTTGGTTAAGTTACTTAAATATAGAGTATTTTAGTATTATAATTAATGAATTGAGTGAAGTGATGAAGTAATGGGAAGTACAACGTTTTATTTTGATTGAGTTATTTAAATAACTCAAACCGAACAAGAACCTAATGATAAATTATAACTTAAAAAAAAATCTCTTGAGAAAGATGAGATTTTTAAATTTTTTTTTTTTTTGCATTTAACCACAAAATAAAACAATTTAAATCGAACAAAAGATGTGGGCATGCGTGGGTTTGTAGCCCACTAGGAACCATCAATCTAAATGACAAGATCTCTCATGGAACCTATAATTTATATTGCCTTCCATTTCGTATGTGATTGGACTATCAAAGATACTCCTTAGAAGCAAGTTTAAAATGGACTTCTCGATGAATGTTGTTTTAATCTATTGTATGAAAACAACATTTTAACATGTAAAAATGGTTAATTTATAGAGAAAAATGCATCATTTTACTCTACTTGTTTTTCTTATTTGATCTTCTATACTATATAGTATATATTTTAGTTTTAATTTTGTTTAAAATCATCATTTCACTTCCTAGGTCAATATGTTTTACTTGATCTTTGAAAGATTATTATTTTTTCTCAATGTTATCTTCTTGTTTGGATCCAAATGATATCTAGATCTGGATGGACGGTAAAATAGGCAGTTTAAATTATTTAAATAACCTAAACTCAAAAAACATTTTTGACTCTTCTATCTAACATCAAACAAAATATTAAAATACTGTTTATTTTAAATTATTATTTTTTATTTTATTATTATATATTAATACTCATTATTTTTAAATAATTATAACAATAATCCCAATTATTTTTAAATAATTATAACAATAATCCTAATCTGAACCAGCCCATAGTTTCAATTGGTTGGATTGTTATTGGAAAATTAAAAACTCTCTATTACTTGACAACCAATGAGGAATTTATCTACAAGTACACATATTTTGTTTTTTTTTTTGTTTTTTTTTTTAATTTTATAAGACTAATTAAAAATATTTTAAATAATATAATTGATGTACTGGGTATTTAAATTGTTGAAAAGAAATCCAAAAATCAACATCTAACAAGCTCATGTTGAATCATAATTAAGTTATAAAATTTTAAGATAAATGATAAACTAAGTTTTGAATCGGATAAGATTATATAATATGTTTTAGTGTAATGAAAAGAAAGTTAACTTTCTTCCTAATTTGATTAGTGGGTTGAATTAGGTCTAAGTTGAGATGATGGAACCTGGGTGGTTCATGTTCAAATTGTTTTCTTGATGGAACTTTAGTTATATGTTGTTCGAATGGCATAAAGTTGTCTCAAAGTGATTGATTTATATGATTAGACATTTGTGGGAAGCACATGCAATGCCATGGATGGATGGACGAACCCTAGAAAGATAGAGAGAGATCATAAGATCGATGAAACATAATCTTTAGGATGGTGACACAAATCTGGACTTCTTTGGCCGACAAACCATCTCTTCATGCAGTCTAATCCAATGGTGTGGTCCGAGTGGAGTGGAGCCACTTTATAATTTCAATCGGACGATTGGTATCAACTGTTCAACCCTAAGCCTAAGCTTAAAAGATCCCCAAAATCAAATCCAACCAAGCAAAAGTACTATACTCAAATTCCCTCTCATCTACCTTCATAGATGGATATTAAAAAGATTTTTTAAGTTTTCATATATTAGAGTTTTTATTATTTTGGGTTTTTATATAGGGTCATGGGTGTGGCCCATTTCAAAAACAAGAACAATAAAAGACAAGAAAAATAAGAATGTAGCCATAAGCCATGCACTTTGTATACTATAAAAAAATATCTTGGATGTTATAGTTTATTATTTTGGGTTTTGGTTCTTAGGCCCATTTATTTAACTAGTTCATTTTAAATTTAAATTGATCATGATCTGACAAAATATTGTATAACTCATCATTAGTAATACAATGTAGTAATTTGCCTTACTTATTTTTAATTGACTAATTTATTTGTATGTTCTTTAACAATTAACACCATATTTTCACTAGTTTAAAAAATGAGTTGCAAGACTATATTAGAATATTAAGTTTATGTTATAGTTTATTATTTTGGGTTTTTGTTCTTAAGCCCATTTATTTAACTTAGTTAAGTTTCAAGTTAAACTGATCCGCTGGTAAGGCGTAAGTCAATTCCGATAAAGAACTTTGATTTTTTTTTTTTTTTTGTTTTGTTAAAAGTGTACTTAAGTTTGAAGGGAGAAATATTGTAAAAATTATTCTTAATAATACACGATGTATCTTATTTTTTAATTTAGAAAATTATATATAACGCAAAAGTTGGACCATTTCCAAAGAAGGGGTTTTCGACTCGATAGTCGTGCCCGTAATTTTTCTTCCTCTCGAATTCTGAGTGAGACGAAAACTAAAATGATAAGTATGCATATAGTGCATTTAAAATTATCTATTTAGACTAATTCTGATTTTTTTTGAGTCGTCATTAATTTAATTCCCTATAAATTAGGAAAAAAATATCACCAACTTTAGAGATTATGATATTAGTTCATGGCTCACATGTTCATCAAGTGATTGTTTTTTTTTATTTATTTTAGTAGATATGATCTCTAACAACTTGTTTATTATGATAATTTTTTTAAGAAAATTTCTTTCATCTTATTGATACGAAGTTTCAATATTTAGTTTGAACCGAATATCTGACCGAATTCATATTCATTCAAATCAGTTCGATTTTCAAATTTGCTTAAAAAAATAAAAATTCGAAGATTCAAAACCGAAAACTTGAATAACTCGAAAATCTAACCGATGAAACCCCTAACAAAAACCTTTAATACTCAATAACAAAACCTACAAACGAATTTTGAAAATTTAAAATTTAAAAATTGAAATTTTCATTTTCTATTCGTTTCAATCATTAAACTAATCTATAAAGATCAAATAATGCATATAGAACTGAGTCATAAACATGAGACTAAATAATGGACAACTAGAATGCTATTATCTTCTAATCGATTATTCAGCTTTGATTTTTTTTTTAAAAAGCCTAAAACTATTTGTCTATAATAATTCAAATTCAAATGATCAATCACCTCATCATATTGGTACGAGGTTTTAATATTTAGTCTGAATCGAATATCCGACCGAATTCGTATTCATTTAAATCGGTTTGATTTTCAAATTTGATTAAAAAAAATAAAAATTCGAAGAATCAAAACCAAAAACTCGAATAACTCAAAAACCCAATCGATGAAACCCCTAACAAAAACCTTTAATACTCAATAACAAAACCTACACAAACGAAATTTGGAAATTTCAAAATGGAAATTTTCATTTTCAATTTGTTTGAATAGTTAAACTAATCTATAAAGAACAAATGCTTATAGAACTGAGTCATAACATGAGACTAAACAATGGACAGCTAGAAAACTAGAATGCTATAAAGAACAAATGCTTATAGAACTGAGTCATAACATGAGACTAAACAATGGACAGCTAGAAAACTAGAATGCTATTATCTTCTAATCCGTCAATATCGATTAAGATAAAAAATGATTGGGGTGAGAGAGGCTCGAACTCTCGACCTCAGGATTACTCTAGCTATGAGACCTACGCGCTAGCCAACTGCGCCACCACCCCTTTGTGTTTTTCACAATAAAATCAAAACTGAAAACTTGAATAACTCGATACCCGAACCATAACAAAACCTACACAAACGAAATTTGGAAATTTCAAAATTGCATTTTTCGTTTTCAATTCGTTTATATCGTCAAACTAATCTTTAAAGATCAAATAATGCATATAGAATTGAACCATAACGACGAGACTAAACAATGGACAACTAGAAAACTAGAATGCTATTTATCTTTCAATCGATTTTTCAAGTTGTGAAAAAAAACATTGCTAAAAAACCCTAGAACTATCTGTCCATTATAATCCAAATTCAAATGATCAATCACTTCACTTATTTGCTAACATCGATTAAGATAAAAATTGATTGGTGGCCACCACCCCTGTGTTGTTTTGACGATAAAATCAAAACCGAAAACTCGAATAACTAAAAAATCGAACTGATGAACACCCCAACAAAAATATTTAGTACTTAGTAACAAAACCTAAATTAACGAATTTTGGAAATTTTAAAATTTTCAATTTTAATTCGTTTCTATCATCAAACTTATCTATAAAGATCAAATAATGCATGTAGAACTAAACCATAACATGAGACTAAACAATGGACAACTAGAAAACTAGAATGTTATTTATCTTCTAATCGATTTTTCAAGTTGTGAAAAAAAAACATTGCAAAAGTACCCTAGAACTATCTGTCCATAATAACTCGAATTCAAATTATCAATCACCTCACTTATCCGCCAATATCGATTAGATAAGAATTATTGGGGTCTACGCTGAAACTCTCGACTTCAGATGACTCTAGCTAGCTATTAGACCTACGCGTCACCACCCCTTTGTACCTCTTTGTATTTTTTATATTTATTATGTGGATTGATTTTTGTTGTAGTATTACTATCTAAATTTCCAGAAAAAAATAATATAATAATTAAAATAACATTTAATTTTCTTTTATCCTGAATAATAGATGAATTAAAGTAGTACCCAAAGAAATTGGATTGGCCCTTGATGTGCCCATTATAAGCACCATTTTGCATTCTTTGTTCCAATTTAAAATGCTTATTTAACCATTTCAATAAGCATTTTATCTTCTATTTGGTTCATCTAGATATAATATTCTATTTTTGGTTTATTGATTTAATGTGTAATCGAAGTTACTCTTTATAATTTTTAGTTTTTAAAAATAATATAAAAATATAATATTTTAATATTAAGATTAATAAAAACAACTTAACTTAGTTATTGTTTTTTTTTTGTACAAGTTAAGTGATTTAAGTGAAAAATTCAAATTTTGATAAAAACAATATTTAAATTATTTATACATGACCCTATGAGAGGAGTGTACCTATGTCTTTGCATGAGTATATTTAAATTATTTTTTCTTAAACTAATAAAACAGGACAATTTAAACAAAGTATACTTATAGAATCAAACCAAACAATTTATTAATTTGGCATCTCACCAATAATGTTTCCAACGTAACCATATGCTTCCATTATTAGAGAATAAGCTAAAAGTGCATATATAATAAATATGTTGAGCGTTACTACAACTTACAAAAATGAAGCCAACTTCAAAAACAAACAAAACCTATGTTCAGAAGCTTCATCGTCATTTTTAGTACGTAAATTGACCATCTTATCTTTCTCATACACTCAGATACATATGTATTATGTTCCGTACACGGTGAGATATTTGACTAGTGAAAACTCAAATTCTAACACCGCATTGAGATGTATATGAAGATCATTTAATTGTTCCACAATTACAATTGTTTAAATAGACGATTAAAATAACAAAAATAAAAGTAAAAATAACACAAATTAGTAATTAAACTAAAACCTTAGCGAGTTTGAGAGCCCTTTGGACTACAAAGTTTTCAAATTCTTGTTGCACAACTATAATGAGTTTCTTAGAATCTTGCAAAAGATCATCTTCCACAGAAAGTAAAACTTTTGAAGAATGAATTTGATATTGCTCTACCAGATCGCTGCAGTACTTTGTCACGCTAACGTAACATAATATCCTCGTAGACACACGAACACATAGACATTTGAAGATGCATGTGTCTTCAAATTGTAATAACATGTTTAAATAATGTTTCTATTATATAAGAAAAGAAAAGAAGAAAAACAAGATGAATCATTTATTTGTTTATCTTTAAATGATATTTTTTTTAATACAAAAAAAAATGTCACATCTACCCATAATAACCATGAGCGAGGAATGACGAATCATCGATGATTCGATGTAGAATTAATATTTTTAAAGAGGTTTCCATAATCATAAGACAATCATTGATTGATATGCATCTATCTCGAGTAGTTGCAATTTGAGAAAAAATATTTAGTGTAGCTTTCAACAAAACTTAATAACAATCATAAATTTGTTGGTGATAAGAAACATTAATAGTCAACCCATTCGTTGTAAAAGAGGCCGACAAAAGAGGTACCTCGATTGATTGATCAACAAAATGTGCGAAACACGAAATGTGCGAAACAAAAAACAAGCGTGGATATATAACAAATTTTCAATTTGAACGAGTCATCAATTTGACCCACCTTTCGGAAATAGTAGAGTGATTTCAGATAGAGTATGAGTGATGAACTTGGAAGAATCAAATTTTTTAACCAGTTTTATAAGTCTCAAAAGTGATAATGATCCTTCAAATAAAAAAATAAGACGTCAAAACCAATTTAACTAATATTTAATTTTATTAGCCATAACGATTGTGATATCAGTAATTATTACTCGTGTCGTGTCCCAAATTGATCACAATATGTTTTAACTAAGTGAGTTCGCAATTTTTAATTAGTTTGAAGTAAAGCGCCACCATTCATAAGTTTATTGGTAGAGTAAAAAGACAATCCAACATTGTTTTCGTTAAATTGGATTATTATCAAGAAGATTATGTATGTATTCAGACGAGATTAAATCAGGTTGTGGTGCCAGAGCCAGAGCCAGAACATCCATCATTAATGTGGTAGAAATGTGGTTATTATACCATTCATCGTATAATTGTATGGAGGTTAATCTTAAACCATGATTATTCAAGTTTATTAATGAATGCGAATGTAGTACGCCTAAAGTTAATGAGAACATAAAACCAACATGTAATTATGATAGCCGATTAGTGATTTGCATTCAAGAGTACCTTAACTAAGAAAATAATTATACATGATATTTTTAATGTTTAATGACTCATTTGATACTAGACTACAAAATTAGGGTATTTTGTTAGTGTTCATGAAACTTTGCTACCCATTTTTTTAATTTCAAATCTATAAAACTTTAATTAACACTTTATTTTCTTTTTACTTTTTCGTATATATTACTGCCATTTTATTCCAGTCAATGGAATATTTAATTCAGCTAATATATATTTTTAAATATTAATATAAGATAACTATTCTTAATTTTTAATTATCAATGTTTTCTAAAATTTGTTCAGAAAATCGATAGACGGAAAGTTAATCATTTTTCTTTACTTAATAACCTATGTAATAAATTGTTTGTATATTTTTTTTAATGTCATGTTTTATGTTTTATCATTGAATTTAAACAATTCTTTTTAATATAAATTATCATTAAAACAAAACTTAATAAATTAAAATATCTAAAATTTTAAGTCCTAGGTATCTAAATTAATTTAATAAAATGAAAAATTAATGTACAAAAAAAAGTACTTAATAGTAATTTTAATTCTTAGATTATTGAGTTTTATTCACATCTTAATTCTTAACCAGCTACATAAGCTTAATTTGAATGGAATCTATTATATAACAGTTATTAAACTTAATTAAAAAGAAAGACACTTCATCATTCATATTTAAGGCAAAGTTCCATAAAACGGTAGTTATACAACATAATTCAGATTTAAGGCAAAGTTTCATAAAACTATATATAGTTATGCAACAACATAACCGCAACAAGGAAATCCACCAAAATGTCGTTTTTGCAATAAAAGCTGAAAGCTACTTCAAGCTGATTGTTAAGATTAAACCGTAATGATCGCTGGGAAAGACAGGCAGCTCAAATTCATATACTGTCCCTTTAATTCTCTTCACTTGAAAATAAGTCAAACCGGGTATTGCCTCCAAGCCGATCATTTCGATTCCACTAACTTCAAAATTCTTAAGGCAGCATACAAAACGATCCAACCGCTTCTGAAGGGTACTCCTATTACCCGACAACATCTTGTTCGATTTAGTATCGTAAGTCCATCCATTTTCACATGGCCTTAGCATTTCCCAAGCATCAAACCATCCATCATTTGGAAAAGGAAAACGACCATCCAACTCATCTTCCCAGTTCATGTCTCCACAGAAAATGGCATTAGGATATTCTTTAAGGATGTGCATGGCTTCTTTCGCCTGTTGAACTCTTTCCTTGCTATACATTTGATCCCATTTAGATGGTCCAGGGCCAGGGCTTTTCAGATGAGAGGTGGCAATCAGTAAAGACAAATCAGGCTTGATCTCGAGCTCGGCTATGCAAAGTTCTCGACCCCTTTTGGAATTAAGAAATGGATATTTTCTGTAGGATATCGGTGTCAGTTTGCTCATCTGCCACCATTTGATGACAAGAAAAACATCATGCATATGCTATTACAAAAAAAAATGACATTTTTGTTTTGTTTTGAATCTCACCTGCATACAGAAATAGCGTTTTTTCATTGCCATTTCAAGTGAAACAGAGCAGCTATAAGCTTTCCACCAGTTGAACTTCTGAAAAATCTTATATATATTGGGGGTAATCTCCTGCAAATTTACAAAAGCACGTACCAGTAGTGGTAAAAGTTGATATATCCTAAAGATGATAAAAAAACCTAGAAGAAGACCTGGAAACATATGACATCTGGAGAATGATGACGAATGAGGCTTCCAAGGGCTCTCATCCTATTTTCAAGTTCCAAGTCTTCTCGAAACCAGACATTATAGCTCATAATCTTCAAGGGTTTTGAATCAGTGCTTGGTAATTTTGAATATTTGCTAGCTGTAAACCAAATCATATGTTTTTCTTTAAATCAAAATGTTACTAAACCAAACTATTTAGCAGTAATGAATTAATTGAATAACTATTTATTAATTATAGTATATTTATACAGAATTAATTATTATAATAATGTCAAAGACATATTAGATGGAGTAAAAAACAAATTAAACTAACCGAAAATATCTAATGTGTCACAAGTGTGTTAATGGGGTCAAAACGTGTTAAACATGTCAAAATCGTGTTAAACGTGCCAAAATATGTCAAACGTGCCAAAACGTGTCAAAAATATGTTAAACTTGTCAAAAATGTGTTAAACGTACAAAACGTATTAAACGTGCCAAAAAAACATGTTAAACATGTCAAAATTGTGTTAAACGTGCTGAAACATGTCAAAAATTTGTTAAAAGTGCCAAAATATGTTAAGCGTGCAAAAAAGTGTTAAACGTGCCAAAAATGTATGAAATTGATTAAAACAAGTTAAAATTTGTTAAAACTAAAAACGTACTAAGAGAGTCAAAACATGTCAAACTAATCAAATATTAGTTAAATCATTTAAAAATGTGTTGAATAAGTCAAAAACGTATTAAATTATGTAAAACTAATTGTTAAACGAATTAAAATGTGTTAATCGGGATAAAAACGTATTAAATATTAAACGAGTAAAAAACATAATAAATATGTTACAAACTACCAATTTAACCCAACTTATATTATTCATTAATATAAGTTGGATAATGAGTTTATCAAATTTAATATGAGTTGAATATGAGTTGGGTTATATGGGCTTGATTTACCATTTGCACATTTCAATTGGTAGTCTATACGTTTTCCCAAAAGAGTAGTCTTTATATAAAAAAGAAGAAGTATATGTTATGTTTTCTAGTCCTTTTCCCAAAATAGCATTCCTTTCAAGGTCCTGCATGCACAAGATATTCGGTTGAAAGAAATTGAATTTCATTAGTTTCTTTTATAAGTTTTGCAACAGACATCACATATTATTTGAAGTCTGGTGCAAAAACATAGCATCTACAAGTTGTAGATTTTCATTTAATAATACTAATCCTACTTCATTGATAAGTTTCTTATTACCATCTGGTAGAAAACATTTAAAGGTGTTTTTATAGAAAAAGGTTATGCATTAAATTTCTATTATTACAAATATGAATAGTAGCTAATTCAAGTTGTATTTAATTTGTGTAAATCATATAGACATAGCTGAAATTCATAACAGAGTTAATCTTTTTTTGAAAACTGTTTATTAGACATTTTGATTTTTGAGATATTCTCATGTGATCAATGAGAAAAATTACCTGAGTTAAAGTTGGAGCTTCTTCCAAAGTTCGGGCTATTGAATCCTTGATTGTCTCTAATGTACATAGCATTGAAGTTCACAGATTGTTCTTCAATGTTAACCTCTCTTTTGGCTTCCCCATATCTTCTTTGTCCATTATTCTTTTCATAACCATCTTTGATTTCAGCCCAGAGTTCTTGTGTAGTGTAGATTCCTCGGAAATATCCTTTCAGTTCTTCAGAGATCGAGTTCATAATCCAAGATCGAACCCTAGCATCTACAATCATCCATCGTCGAGCATCAAAGGGATCAGTTGGCTTAGGACACGATCCATCTAAAAACCCTAACTTATTTTTTGCCAATAAGGCTAACTTGATCGCTTTGCACCAGCCAAAGTAGTTGTCACCTATCAGAATCGTCGAACAGATGATAGAGTTGGGGTTGCCAACTCTATGAAGGGATAATTGATCAAAGTTGTATTTTTTCTTCTGATTCGATGTTGATCCGTCACCCACCACTACAAGTGGGTTCATCATGATGTTAAAACCAGGAATTTTTATCCAAGTGTTCTGATACTATGTGAATAAACCAAGCTATTTAGTAGGAATGAATCAAGTGAAGAAGACTGGAGAACCAGACAGATTAGGGTTTACAAAGAGAATAATAATATGTTTAGTCAACGTGAGGATCACTTCTAATAATAAAGTCCATTAAGGGGATGCTTGTATGTGAGTTTTTTTACTCAGGAATGAGAAAAAGAATAAAATAAAGTTTTTGGTTGATGAGTTTCATTACAATACTCATGAATCATCACTTCCTTTGTAAATTGGGAGGAATGAATCTCATTCCCTTGTAATGTATTTTCTGTCCACTTTCCCACGTTCTCTCTTATAATTATAATTATAATATTATATATATTTTTTCTTTTATAATTATATTAGACGTTTTTTTATAATTAAAAAAATAATTTATTTTAATTTATTTATTGAAATAAATTATTTCAATTATTTAAATAATATTGAGAAATTATTTAAAATAAAATAAAATTAATAAAATAAATATTTTAAAATAGTTATAATAATTAATAATAATAAAATTATTTTTATATAATTAATTTATATATTATATATTAATAATAAAATTATAATAAATTAATTAAAATATAAAAACTTAAAAATAAAATAACAATTTTATATAAAATAAATATTGAAAAAATATTAGAAAAATTAGATATAAAATATTTTAATAAATTTTTTTATTAAAAATATTATACAATGTTACAGTATATATTATTATGTAAAATATTATATTTCATTTGATTAATTATTAATATATAATATTTTAAAAATTTTATCTTTATTAATAGATAATTTTTATTTATAAATAAAAAATATTAAATTATTCAACTATTTTTTATATGTATTTAAAAAAAATATATATTTATAATATTATAATAAAATATTAGATATTTATATTTTATTAAATTAGAACACACTTCAATATTTTATATATTTTAAACAATTATAACATGAAAATAATAATATTTTATATTTTTAATTAAATAAAAAAAATAAAAATATTAATCTAATTCAATTACAAAATAATATTAATAATATATCTTTTATAAATCTAAACGTTGAATAGAAATATCCGAACACTATCAATGGTATTAAGAATGATTAATACTCATAACCAAACACTACACTTTTATCAATTATACTCATTCTCATTCCACACTTCTATCAATCCCATTCATATTCCGATTCCCTTATTTGAACCAAGCGCCCCCTAAGTATATAATAAGAACTTTATGGATGGTAGTTTTTTGTTTTACTATACAAGTAAGTTTGAGCCGATCTTTTGTTTAAAAAATAAAAGAAAAGCACAATTTCGAAATAATGCCATAAAGATCAGCATAACTATATTCAAGGTATGTATTACTGTATTATGATCGCGGTGAAAATCATATAGTTCAAAAAAAATATTATTAAAGAATAATTTCTTAAGTTTAATGTTTTCTAACATGTTAGAATCTTAGTTTAAGACATGATTTAATTTGTAATATATATATATATATATATATATATATATATATATATATATATATATATATATATATATATAGTTCAGTAAATGAAAATGAAGCTAAACAAGTAGAAGATGATGCTTGATAATAATAATAATAATATATTATAGAGTCAAAATTATCAGCAAAGTAATGATCCCTCTCTTAATGATGTTTTTTTGTCTTATTTCAATTAATAGATTATGATGTGATTATATTATTATTATATAATATATTAATGAATTGCCTCATCTTTATAAAGATATACAGTCAATTAAGTTTTTCCGCAGTTTATGAAAAATTAATTATATTTACCTACTGCCTAGTAATATGAACGGTAAAATATTATCACAGTAAGAATTTGTTTGATGATAGATAGAAGGAAATGTTTCATCTTAAATTATTATTAAGGTTTTATTTGAAAAAATAATGTTTATAATATTTTAAATTTTAATGAATATAATTAAGTTGGTTGGTTAATCAAGGTTGATTTGTTAATCACTAAAGTGATCTGATTAGAAAATTTATATTCATTACAAATTATGTTATTTGTTAATAATATACTTATATTATGATTAATTTGTTAGTCACCAAAATGACTAAATTAGAAGATTTATAGATATCAAATTAATCATAAAAAAATATTATATCTCTTTCTTTATTTTCAAATAGAAGACTCTTATAAAAAAGTTTTATAAAGTTTTAAATCTTTTTTTATTAATATGGTTGGTTAGTTATCAAACCTTTGTTTATATATTCATGGTAAATTATGGTATTATTTTAATTTTGATATTTGTAGTATAAATATTTTGTTAATTAGTCATACATGTGACCAAATCATGGAAAGATATATATCCCCAGCACTTTTTATATCAATAATAGAACTGGTTTCTCACTTAAAAATGTCGAATCAAGATCCAAAAACCTCAAGATGAAATTGGATTTATTTATCTTTCATTTTTAGCTTATGTTAGGCTTTGTTTGTTTTTGTAGCCGGCTTCATTTTTGTAAGTTGTAACGCGAGAACGGTCTCTTTCTCGACATATTTATTATATATGCACTTTTAGCTTATCTTATTCGAAGCTAATAATGGAAGCATATGGTTACGTTGGAAACATGATTGGTGAGATGCCAAATTAATAAATTGTTTGGTTTTATTCTATAAGTATATATATATATATTTAAATTGTCCTGTTTTATTAGAGTTAGAAAAAATAATTGAAATGTACTCATGCAAAGACATAGGTACAGTTACACTCCTCTCATAGGGTCGGTCATGTATAAATAATTTAAATATTAATGTTTTTATCAAGATTTGATTTTTTCATAAATCACTAATTAACTTATACAAAAAAAAAACCAATAACTAAGCTAAGTTGTTTTTATTACTTTTAATATTAAAATATTATATATTTTTGTATTATTTTAAAAAATAAAATTTGTAAAGAGTAATTAAATCAAGAAACCAAAAATAGAATATTACTATCTAGATTAACCAAATAGAAAGATAAAATGCTTATTGAAATGGTTAAATAAGCATTTTAAATTGGAACAAAGAATGCAAAATGGTGCTTACAATGGGCACATCAAGGGCCAATCCAAATTCTTTGGATACTACTTCAATTCATCTATTATTCGCGAAAAAATTAAATAAAGTGTTATTTTACATATTATATTACTTTTTTTCGAAATTCAGATATTAATAGTATAACAAAAATCAATCATTATATTAAATAACATAACAACAAAGGGGTGGTGGCGCAGTTGGCTAGCGCGTAGGTCTCATAGCTAGAGTGATCCTGAGGTCGAGAGTTCGAGCCTCTCTCACCCCAATTATTTTTATCTTAATCGAGGTTGACGGATAAGTGAGGTGATTGATAATTTATCATGGACAGAGTTCCAGGGATTTTTAACAATATTTTTAAATAAATTCAATTTCATCTTGAGGTTTTGGATCTTGATTCGACACTTTTAAGTGAGAAATCAGTTCTATTACTTATATAAACAGTGTTGATGATATATATATCTTTCCATAAAGTTTGATAGAGATATAATCAAATCGAGGTTGACGGATAAGTGAGGTGATTGATAATTTATCATGGACAGAGTTCCAGGGATTTTTAAATAAATTCAATTTCAAAAGGTTTTGGATCTTGATTCGACACTTTTAAGTGAGAAATCAGTTCTATTACTTATATAAACAGTGTTGATGATATATATATCTTTCCATAAAGTTTGATAGAGATATAATCAACTCAGCTTAATGTTTATGCGAATGACTATGGAAAGTAACATCAAGTCCACACAAAAAAAACTGAAAGTGCTAAGGAATACATGAAGTTCGTGGAAAAGTGTTCATAGTCTGATTCGGCCAATAAATCACTTGATGGGACACTGATGAGTACTTTAACCACGATTGTTTAGAGTTTAGGGTTATCGTCTTATGCATGAGCATATTATTGATATGACGAATATAGCAGCAAGACTAAAGATCATGGGAATGAATGTTTGACGGTTACCGTCTTATGCATGATCATATTATTGAAATGCTGAATATAACAGCAAACTAAAGATCATAGGAATGAAAGTCAATAATAATTTCTAGGTAACGGTCATTCTCAAGGTAACGGTCATTCTCAATTTCTTACCCTTAGAGTACGATCAATTTCATATGAACTATAATACTCTGAAAGATAAATAGAATGTGCATTATTAAAAACCATGCTAATTCAAGAGAAAGCGAGATTTAAGAAACCAATAATTTATTATGCACATCTCACGAGTAAGACATGAGCTAAAAGGAAACCACTTAAGAAAGACTTGATTGACAAGAATATATTAAAGATAAATGAATCTGTTAGACTATGTTATATTAGTTGATATTCTATTATTATATATGATTAAATGGGCCGAAGATACGGCCCATTAGGTTATAGTATGTTCATGTATATATATACTCTACACAAACCCTATTCAGGGTTAAGAATGAAATTACATTTGACGAGTTTCGATGCGGAGTTGCAGTCTTCCGGCGGCCTGACCACGGAGACGAGATTCGTTCAGCAGCTTGTGACGTTGCTGTAGCAAGCGGCGTTCGATGGAGTTGCTGGTTCGGTTCGTACAGGCGCGACTGGTGGAAGCCAGTCTCCGAAGGACCCATTTTTTTTTAGTAGTATTGATTTGCCCAGTCTCGTTATTACTCCTATTGTTTTGAAGGATAATAATTATGCTGAGTGGTCAAAATCGTTTCGTTTATCTTTGGTGGCTGGTCGTAAGATGGGTTTTTTAAATGGTACTGTGGTGAAACCAGAGAGTGATTTGGCACTATTGAAGGATTGGCATGTTGTTTAGGCAATATTAGTTCAATGGGTATTAAACACCATTGATCTTAAGTTGCGTGGTGAGATTCCTTACTGTGATGAGGTGGGCCCTTTATGGAGTCTACTTGAGGAGCATTAAGCTGTTTCGAATGGAACCCGTCAGAACTCCTTTCTTCGTGAATTGTCTTCTTGTAACCAGTCTGCGAAGATGTCCATCTCTTCTTACTTTGGGGTATTACAATGCCTATGGGAGGAGCAAGTTGTTTTATTTCTTCTTCCGATATGTGAGTGTGGCAGGCCCCCGACACAGTTGTAGAGTTTACGTGATATAGAGCATTATCATCAGTTTTGGGGGGGCTTGAGCTCTGAGTATTCTGCTACTCGTTCTGCATTATTGGCGTAGAAACCCCCACCCACATTGAACAGTGCTTATCAGACGCTTCGTGAAGCTGAGGATGCCCGTAATGCTGATTAGAATGTCGTCTCGCATGAACTCTTTGCTTTATCTTCTCGCCCTTCTAATTTGATTGATAAATCCAAGTTGGTGTGTTCTCACTGTAAGAAACAGGACATGATGTTGCTGACTGTTTTGATAAGCATCGGTTTCCGGAGTGGTTTTTTGAGCGACAGCGTAAAGGGCGAGGTGGTGATCCCAGGCGTAGAGGCGCGACGGTTGGAGGTGCCTCGACTGGAGGTTCGCAGGCTAGAGGTGCGCATGTTCTAGAGTTCTATTCCTATTGAGTATTAGGGGAATGTGTTCTTACTGCATGCTACTTGATAAATAAGACTCCTTCTCGTGTTTTGGGCTATCGTACTCATTGTAAGGTGTTATATGGTACCGCTCTCACTCTGTCTAACATGCGTGTTTTTGGTTGCCTCTATTATGCCTTTGATTTACACTCTCGTCGTGACAAGTTTGCTAGTCGTAGTCATAAGTGTGTGTTTTGGGGTTATCCCCTTGATAAGAAGGGGTGGAGGTTATTGGATTGGGAAACTAAGGAGGTTTTTATGTCTCGTGATGTTGTTTTCTATGAAAATGATTTTCCTTTTGCCCATGTGGATTGTCCTGTCTCTATTCCTCCCACTAGTGTTGTGGAGGAGGCACTAGACCAGGTTTCGGTAGGATAGTTCATGGTGTCTGATGAGCCAGAGAGGGCTTTGGGCGAAGAGGTTGGTGCATAGGATTCAGTGAAGGAGACTAATACACAGGGCTCTACTAAGGAGCCTGGTTCGCCGGTTGTGCAGCAGGCGAGCGAGTATAGCGTTGAACAGCCACAGTCGAGCGTCAAGAAGCCACAGTTGGGCAGAGGTATGAGGACTCGGACTCCTTCTTCTTGGTTGAATGATTATATTACCCCCTTCGACATCATTCATCTGGCTCTAACCCTTCCTCAGGTACTCGGTATCCTCTTGCACATCATTTGAGTTATAATTTATTCTCTATGAGACATTGGAATTTTTTGGCTTCCATTTCTATAGGCGTTGAGCCTAAATCTTACAGACATGCCTCTCGTGATCTTAGATGTCGTGCAACCATGCAGAGTGAGATACGAGCCTTGGAGGACAATGGAACGTGGAGTTTGGAAGATTTATCTCAAGGGAAGAAGGCATTGGGCAGTCTCTGGATCTACAAGATCAAGCACAATTTTAATGGGTCAATTGAGCGCTTGAAGGCACGTCTGGTTGTCTTTGGCAACCATCAACTTGAGGGGATTGACTACTCTAAGACCTTTGCTCCAATTGTCTAAATGAGTACTGTTCGGGCCTTCCTTGCAGTTGCTGCTATTCGGGGTTGGCACTTGCACTAGATGGATGTGCATAATGCATTTCTCCATGGTGATCTGACAGAGGAAGTATACATGCGCCTACCACCAGGTATTGAGTTCGGTCATACCAACAAAGTGTGTCGCCTGTGTAAGTCTCTCTATGGACTGAAACAGGCGCCTCGTTGTTGGTTTGCCAAACTGACAACTGCCTTGCTTTCTTATGGTTTTATTCAGTCTTGTTCGGATCATTCTCTTTTTTCCTTTGTGAGCAGTGATGTTGTCTTACATGTCTTGATATATGTGGATGACATGATAGTATCAGGGAGTGATTTGGGGATACTAAAGGCCTTCAAGCAATATTTATTATCATGTTTTCATATGAAGGACTTAGGAGATCTGAAGGACTTTATGGGGGTTGAGGTTGTCAGGAGTGCTGAGGGCATTTCTTTGTGTCAACGGAAATACGTTCTAGATATTATTTCCGAGTGTGGTTTTCTGGGTTCTAAGCCTGTTGGTTTTCCTATGGAGCATAATCATAGGTTGGAGGAGTTAGTGAGTGCGCGGATGGAGGATCCGGAGAGCTATCGACGGTTGGTGAGGAGATTGATATATTTGTCTTTCACAAGACATGATATAGCTTACTTTGTACATATATTATCTTATGCATGGCCCATTATAGGATCACTATTAGGCAGCATTATGGGTTGTGAGATATCTGAAGAATGCCCCAGGACAGGGTATACTCTTGAGGAGTAATTGTGATATTCGGTTATCTGGATGGTGCGATTCGGACTAGGCATCCTGTCCCAAGTCTCAGAAATCATTTATTGGGTGGTTGATGTTTCTTGGCTATTCTCTCGTGTCCTGGAAGTCCAAGAAACAGCCAATTGTGGCCTTATCTTCCGTTGAGGCTGAGTATCAATCTTTATCATCTTTGATTTGTGAGTTGAAGTGGCTACAAGGGGTCATGGTGTTCCTTTGAGTACCTCAATCGGGTATGCATGTGTACTCAGACAGCCAATCAGCTCTTCATATGGCTCATAATCCAGTGTTTCATGAGCGTAGCAAGCACATTGAAGTGGATTTACATTTCTTACGAGATCATATCCAGAATGGGACTATTGTTGCTTCCCATGTTCCCACGACTTCTCAATTGGCTGATATTCTCACTAAGACTCTTGGGAAACAATTATTCGACCATTTTAGATCCAAGTTGGGCATCTGTGATTTGCATGCTCCAACTTGAGGAGGGGTGTTAGACTATGTTATATTAGTTGATATTCTATTATTATATATGATTAAATGGGCCGGAAATATGGCCCATTAGGTTATAGAATGTTCATGTATATATATACTCTACATAAACCCTATTCAGGGTTAAGAGTGAAATTAAATTTGACAGAATCTTTTGTCGAAATCCACAAGAAGGGCCAGATAAAGACAAATGTCATTTATGCTGAAAGCGAGGGCATTAACAGAAAGATTGCCCGAAACGTAAAGTTTGGTTCGAAAAGAAAGATAAGCTTAAAGCTTATTTTTTGAATACGATGCAGGGATTTCATACAGCTCAACCCATAAAAAAAAAATTGAGAAACACATCTTTATGGGAAATCATGTCAAAGTTTCAATTGAGTCTGTTGGAACTTATCGTTTGGTTTTGGACACGGGTTACCATTTAAATCTTTTTCAAACCTTTTAATTACCTAGTATTTTTGGAAATAGTAATGATAGAGGGAACGAAGAATTTGCAATGAATGTGCACCGAAATGACGTGAAAAGGTGACTAAACTTAATGACTAAACATAATTTCAAATATTTATTTATCTATATCCTATTCATTAATAATTTCTTTCTTTTTTTATTAATAATTTATTTCTATTTTATAATTTGTAAATATATGTTTATATATTTTTTTATTTAACTTATTTATTTATAAAAAAAATTAGAGTAAAACAAAATAATAAATTAAATAAAAATATATATGTTTTAAAATAAATATTATATTTTATCAATATATATTTTAAAGAATAAAAAATTAAATATAAAAATTCTTAATTTTTTTTAATTAATTATTTCTCTCATCTATTAATATATATATATATATATATATATATATATATATTTATTTATTTATTTATTTGCGTTAATAATTTATTTTTGTTTTTAAAATGAGTAATAATAGAAAAAATAAATAATCAAATATATAAAAATATAATTTTTAAAATTATATATATATTTTTTACCCAAACTCTCTCTACTAGTTGTATTATCTTTTTTCACTGTTTTTTTTCCATATTTTATTAATTTTTTGAATGTATTATAAATTCAATCATTTAACTCAAAATGTTATATATTATACTTATATTAGTTAACTTTATTAAAAGTATTTTTTTTTATCTAGGTTGAATACTAATAATCATAATTTATGTTATATTTATCTTGAATATTAGTTTATTAAATATAATATATGAACTAATAATATTCAAGACAAATATAACTTAAATTATGAACTATTAATATTCTAACATATAAAAAAAAAACACTTTAGGATAAGAGGTAACATAATATGATAATATAAGAGAGGATAGTATTTTGAGTGAATTGATTGAATTTATAATATATTTAAGAAAATAAAATATGAAAATAATATTAAATAGAGAAAAGAGATAAACAACTACTGAAGTTTTGAGTAAATTATATATATATATATATATATATATATATATTTAAAACTTATATATTTATATATTTGAATTATTTATTTTTCTTATTATTACTCATTTTAAAAATAAATAAATAAAGTATTAACAAAGAAATAAATAATAAAATTTACTTTAATTTTGCAATATAAATAAATTATTAATGGAGAGGTAAAAATAAATTATTAATAAAAAATAAGAAAGATAAATTATTAATGAATAGGAGAAAGATAAATAAATATTTAAAATTATGCTTAGTCATTAAGTCTAATCACCCTCTTTTTTCAAATTTTGATATCTTTATCAAAACTTTGAGTATAAGAATTGATGTTTTAGTTTGTTTTAGAATAACTTTTTTGTTGGGTCGAGGATCCTTGAGAATGGTTTATACAAATTAAAGTGTTAGATACTCTATTTGTTGAAACGGTTAACCGTGCATTATTATGTAAAAAAATGTGATTTCGTTAATAAATTTTCTACTTCTTTGAGGCATAAACGATTGGTCATATATCCAAATAAATAATTCAAAATTTAGTATTCAATGGTACCCTAACTATGAAAAAAAAATATACATGATATTTTTAATGTTTAATGACTCATTTGATATTAGACTACAAAATTAGGGTATTTTGTTAGTGTTCTTGAGACTTTGCTACCCATTTTTTGAATTTCAAATTCTCTAGAAAACTTTAATGAACACTTTATTTTCCTTTTCCTTTTTCGTATATATTACTGCCTTTTTATTCCAGTCAAAGGAATATTTAATTCAGCTAATATATATTTTTAAATATTAATATAAGATAACTATTCTTATTTTTTTATTACCAATGTTTCATTAACCCTGTAAGAAATTATTACTAAAGAGAAAGAAGAAAATGTAATGCCTAGATCATTAGAACTCACTTATTTTTTTTTACCAAAACCAAATTTTAATAGATAATTATGTCAACATAGATGTTATTTGATATATTTTAAATAAATAATGAAAAAACCAAAGTAATTAAATATTTTTAATTTAAAAAGCTAGTATAACCAAAATAGATGAATTTAAATTTGGATAGATAATTGTCAAAATACATGTTATTTGACATATTTTAATTAAATTATGAAAAAGAAATATAAAGTAATTAATTTTTTTAATTTAGAAAACTAGCATAATCACACAGTAATGATTTTACTTACATTTAAAATCGAACTATGATATTTTTTATAAACTACTATTCTTACTTAACTGTCTTATTTAGTTCATTTGTTTTATTCTAAATGAAACCAATCATGTAATGAATTAATCTATGAAAGAAAAAATATATACATTTAAAAAGTAAAATAAATAAATAAATAGCTATTATGATAAAAAAAAAATGAATTAATTAACTCTTTGGGATTACTTCACTTACAACAATGGCAAATCCCACGTGGCAATTAAAGCTCCAAGATTCAATGGGTCTTTTGATTAGCCATTTGCTAATGTTCTATTAATTTGAGTAATTAAGAAGTCTAATTTAATTATTAGGGCTTGTTTGATTATAAAATATGATGTGTGTTTAGATAGTCAACCATTCCCACAAAATACGGCTTAATCGGGCCATGTTATCGTTTTATTCCCAAAAGTTACTTAAAGGCGTTATTAATTATAATATCAAAATTTTAACATAATTAAGTTTATTAATATTGTCCAAATGAAATAGCACAAAATCTATTATCCAACTCATTTTTAGAGAGATCTAACTATATCAATATCAAAAGTCACATAACAATAAGATTGAATATGTTAATTAATTAAACACAACATAACAATATTTTATCAATTCAGGATTTAAACTTATTCAAACAATCTCAAATAAGTATATTTGAATTTTAAATTTAAAAGTGTAATAATTTTAAATTTTATTTCTGATAAAGTTTATTCTTTAAAACTCTATAGTATTTTAAAAGTATTGCATTTTATTAAATATTTTCTGAATAAAATCAAAGTTATTAAAAAGTATAATATTTCCTGGTCAACTATAATATTCTTGTAATTAATCAAAATATTCTGGAAGCTTGTTTAATATTTTGGGTTTTTCCAAGAATAAAAAACTTTTTTTTTAAAAAATAAAAGTAAAAATCTTCTATGATGTAATCAATTATTTCTGTTAAATATATTAATACTTTGGTTAATAATAATTAATATTCATAAAATAAAAGTATTGGCTATGACTTATATAATAATATGATAGTATTCTCTGAATCCAATTCAAATGAAACGAATTTGATTGGTTTATTTCATTATTTTAAAACAATATTATATAATTAATATTTTTAAAAAGTAAAAAATATTTTAATAGATAAATTACTATAATGCTTAGTTCATTATTTAAAAAGTCCAAATTGGTTGATGTAACATATCAGAAATATATATCTAATTAAAGCTACTTATCCAAAAATTAAAATAGTCCTGTCTCTTTCTCTCTCGTCTTCTATTTTGTCTCATTCTTGTTTTTTTTTTTTTTTAATTCAAAGCTCGAGTCTTTATTTCATGGCGGAGCTGCCGATGAACATTTCAAAACACAACCCATATAATTATAAACCCTAGAATCTCTCTCTCTAACAATCCCTTCTTTCCCATCTCATCAAGATTTGAACTTTGGATTTGGATTTGGATTTGTCCTTAATTCATGGGTATAGGATGTTGTGGGACTACCTGGGGTACCCGAAGACGTCGGACTCGGACCACCATCATCGAAGAAGGTCCTCCACCGATTCAGATCGAACCGGTTGACGTTCGCCGGAGTCATCCTCCTCCTTTCCCGGAGATTCTCTGTAACGGTCAAAATCCGACAAGGACAGTGATGAACTTGGCGGCGGCGTTGGCGGCGGAGCGGCAGATTCGAGCTGGTGAAGAATCGGACGGTGAGGATGGTGTCGAGGAACCTATGACGCCGCCGTCGAGGAGGGTGTCGTTGATGAGACTGATAGAGGAATCGGACGGTGTGGATATGGTGGCGGAGGGTTGTGATTCGGTGTGCTGCGTGTGCATGGGAAGAAAAAAAGGTGCGGCTTTTATACCGTGTGGACATACTTTTTGTAGGGTGTGTTCGAGAGAGTTGTGGGTGAACCGTGGATCTTGTCCGCTTTGTAACCGTTTGATTATGGAGATTCTCGATATATTCTGATCGGACGGTTCCTAGTATATCATTCAAAGGGGTATTTTTTTTTTTGTATGGTTAATGGTTGCCAACTTTCATAAATTGTGATTTTAAAGATTGGATACTCTCTTTATCATAATTGTTTAAAATTGTAAAAATGTTTTTTTTTTTAATTTTTTATTTTTGAATATAAGATTTTTTTTAAGAGGCCATGTATATTAAAAATTAAAAAAATCGTTTAAGCACAAAATTAGAGGATAACACGATAAAAAAAACGGTACTCAATATGTTATCGAGCTCGTAAGTACTCGAAAACTGACTTTCCAGAAATTACATAAAACATTGTAATAATATTATTATGAATAGATAAATAATTGGGAGAGAGAATTTGTGAAAATGAATGATGTGCAATCTAATTTGTTGAAAAAATAATAAATTTTCTCTATATTCTCTCTATTCTCACTCTTTATCCTTTTTCTAGTGACAAGTCCTTCCTCCATTTTCTCTCCTAAATTTCCTCCCCTATCACTTCTTTTATGAATAATACGAATCGAACGACTACGATCATTTAAAGTTCAACGATTTCTCTCAAACTAGATAGTGCACAAAAAAAAATTAGAAAGACAACTCAAATACGATAGATTTTTAATGTCTCAGCATCATATGAAAAATAAAATTTAAAAAGTGTTTTCAAATAAAACATATATATAATTATTTAATTAGTGTATAATATTTAAATATCTTTTAATATATATATATATATAGGGTAATGCTTATGATAGCTTCTTAACATTAAAAATAATAATAATAAATTATCTAAAAATATTTCAATTTTCAAGTAATTAGATATAGACATAAGACTTTCACCAAATCAAACAAACATCTAATACAAATTAAACAGAAAAGGAAAAGAAATTTCATATCTGAAATAAATGTGATACCTCTTCTTATTTACTAGAAAGGGAAAGGAAACATGTTTTTCCCTTTATTTATTGAGACATTTAAATGTGATACCCTTCTAACATGTTCATATGTTATAATCTACTTTCTTTTATCAATATTTTTTACAATTTAATATTTTAGAAAATAATTTAAACATCATCTAAATTAAATAAGACCATTTTTTATAATGATTTGAAATCTGCATCAAAATCCTTAAAATTTTAACAAAGAAATTGGATATTGATTCAACAAAATAACTTCTAGACCCAAAACAATAAAAAAATCATTTCAATTGTGATTATAATATTGAATTTTGCTAATATCTTTGTAACAACTTCTACAATTTACAAAGTTCTAAAAATTATAAATCATATTGAATTTTATTCTCTTTAAAATAAGACATATTAACCACATGAACAAAAACCACGGTAGTGGGATACGATAAAAGGTCCATTTTCACATCGCCCTAAAAACTTACCGAACGATAATATGTTAGGTTCATATAATTAACGCGTTTATTGTGTAGTCTAAGTTGCTGCTAAACACTATCTAATAGTAATATTAATCTACACTGAAATCACATTGTTGGTATGGTTTTCATGACACATCAAGACCATTCCTTTGGTATAGGTTGGAAGAAGACATCGGGTCCATTGACAACCAGTTGACAATGGCTCAATCGAGGGGACAATCATGATAACATTTCCTTGGCGTCTGATCACACCCATTACACTAACGGTGCTCCCTTCGTTAATGTACCCTTCTTCGAGGCGCATCACCCGATCATCACTTGAAAGGTTGCGATCCGCGAGCCAACATAGAAAACTTGGCGATAATTCTCGATTTTCTTCCTTATTCGCATCAAACACCCATTTGTCTTCAACAAGTACAACAACCTTAGCACCAGAACCAGCTTTTACTAAAGCTCTTAACCCGGTTTGGAAATCGGATACATAGAAATCAGTCACGTATCTCTTCAAAATAACATAAAAAAAATTCTCAATTTCATTGCTAGATTGAAATTTCATCAAATATGGATATTGCATTACCTCAACATATCTACATCCCCACGAGAAGGATTTGTGCTTAGGGTTTGCTGACTTCCCATCCTTTCCTTTGTACTCTTTTAATTCTGTCGAAATGTATACGCATCTCGACACCTTTCTAAACGATGTTTCGAGTGGAATATTGCCGCATGTCACTATCTTAACAATCAAACGAGGTTGAACGAACAAATATTTTAAAATTTATTTGAAAATAACTTAACTTATGATAACATTTCTAATAAAATAGACTTGAATTTGTAATAATTAAGTTAACATAGTATATACCAAGATTATTAAATAATTAATAGAGGAAAGAAATTAAGGGATTAATAATTACCCCTGAAATCTTCACATATTGTCCATCAATGGCGCCTCGCAAATCAGAATTTGGGTAATTTTTCAAGAACCCTAATAAACCTTTCTTCTTCCAACAGAAATTCCAAATCAATGCCATTATAACCAAAGCCAAAATTCCCCCAAACCCGGTTAAAAATACGGGTTCATCAAATACCACCATTAAAAAAGCTCCAACCATCAAACCCATCACCATCAATACAACTAAAAAACATATTACCAGTTTAGACACCTTAAACCCAATCTTCATCTCCTCAACCAAGTTCGTCACAGATGAACCGTAAACCGGTTTGCTACTTGACCCGACATTTGAATCGAACTGACCGGGTCGGCAAGTACCCAACGGACTTGACGTGATGAGACCGGTTTTCTGAATTGGTGACAATAGCGGACCTGAGTTCCTGGCAGATTTGGTTCCTCCTGGAGATCCGTAACCGGATCCGTATCCGTTGTCAATTTTTTGGGGAAAAGAGGATGATGGCAGTAATGTTTTCTTAATAGGCGTGAGTTGATCGGAGGAATTGCAGATGTCGAACATTTTGCCAAGTTCTCTAGACTTCTTGATGTCGCCGCCGGTGTACGGAACTTCACGCGCCGCCATTGTTGGCGATCGGGCTTTGAGCTGTTCGGGTTGACCCGATACGTAGAGGCCATTGCTTAGCTGGTGAGAGATGATTTTAGAAGAAACCATTTTGGAGAATCTTGAAAAGATTGTTAATTTAAAATGTGGGTATGGGGAATCAATTGGATCATGTGCAAAGTTTTAGAGAGAGAAAGACGGCGGTGGTTGTGGGCCGGCGGCGGCGGTTACCGGCGGTACCAGTTTAGTTTAAGAGGACGAATATTGATCCATAGTTTTGTGATAATGACATCTATATAAGGGAGACCCGGTTTATGTTTTGTAGACCGGTTTTTGTTTTTTGTTTTTTTGTTTTTTTTAACCCTTATATCTTTATGTAGAAATTTCAATATCTACATAATCTATTGTTTTCTCAAATAAGATTGGTTAGAATCTAAAAGTGGATTTCAAGAACTAGATGTTGTTTTTGAAATTGGGATTTCAATAGTAAAATTTGTGCCTATTTAATTCAAACAAAACAAAATATGAATTATTGTTAAATAATCATAAATTTAGATATGCAATGAAACCTCAAACAAATTAAGAGAATATAATGTTAAAATTTAAACGAAGAAAAGTTAGGCATCTTCTATATCAAAGTGTTTGATTTTATCGAATTTCAGCATCATACAAAATTTAGTCACTGTGATTTTAATATTTACAAGATTTAAGTTAAATATTTTTCATAGAAACACCATTTTAGTAAGTCTTAAAGCATGTCTCACAAATGTTTAAACACTTTGTATTACTCTAAATAAAACTCACAAGTCATCAAAATAGTGCCTTAGGAAAAATAACATTAATTCATATATTATTATATATATATTTATAGTAAAGTGTAGAAATAAAATAAAATTAATTATTTTTGTTTAGTTTTATGTAGTCATTTTCAGAAAATCCGCCACAAAATATTTTCAAATCAGTGACTTTTGATAAATAACATTTAAATTATTTGAAGTTGAGTTAAAGCTCGTCAAAAGACTAGTTTCTGGCCGTGTCACCGGAGACTAGCTAGTTAAATTAATGTTTACTAAAATATACTCTTTAATTTAATTGTTTTTTTTATTGATAATTTGGTCATCTAGATAGTGATCAAAATATATTTAATTTAATTATTTAGTGAGTTTTTAATTAAGTTACTTAGAATTCAAACTTATTTTCCTTTCTCTTGTCAAAGTAATCTTATTTTATTTTAAAACAAATTCAAAAAGTTGTTTTTAATTAAGTTATTTCAAAGCTAGTATTTTATCATGTAGGACATTTTTGTACATGTATCTACAATATTTGTTTTCTCTCTTTATTGGTTTTTATTAATTTTTAATGTCATTCTTTGTTTGATTATATTTGAACGATTCTCATTATTTAATATTTAACGAACATTTTAAAAACTATTTTTTCGTAATCAACATCAAAATCATTTTTTAAAATTATCAAAGTAAAAATTAATTTTGTTTTCATTGCTATTAAAAATATGATTGAATTAGATGATTTTTTTAATGTGTGAGAAGTGAATGATGAATGTGATTTTTTTTTTTATAAATTTTTATATCAAGTTAAAATAAAATTGATTAAATGAAGTCGAAGAGTTCAAATTTCAAATGAAAAAAAAAATTCAAACTTTCTGATTGATGAAGACAATTTTTTTCTTGCAAAAAAAGGATTGATTTTGTTAAAAAAAAATTTAAGAAGTGATAAAGGTGGAAATTTGAAGGAGGAATTGAAGCAGGGAATGATGTGTCACTATATCACTAGTTGAAAAATTAATAAAGGTGAGAGAGAAGATAAATAAATTTTGTTATTTTTTCGGTCGATTGATTGGTCCTATCTTTCCCTCTCTTGAATTTCTCTTCCATCATTTCTCAAAATATTTTTTTAAAGTAAATAATTTATATGGACTTAAATAGATATTAACATGTTAAAGCACTTTATTTACCCTATCTTATTTATTTTTGTCATCATATAGGTTTTTGTGTTTAAGAAGACATTACATTCATGCATACTTAAGTTAGCTTGATTATGCTTACAAGGCGAATAAACTTTAAGATCATGCTACAATTATTTAAGTGATAAGATGCTATCAATATTATTTATCATTGTTTAATTGAATAAGATTTTATATATATATATATATATATATATATATATATATATATATATATATATATAAAAGTAATCATATTTATGAATGTTTAATAAATAAGTTGAATAATCTAATATAAATAAATTAAAATAATTAAGCATTTTTAAACAGACTTAACATTAGTATTTATCTTATAAGTTTGAGTGAATACACGAAATCAAAATAGCCCTAGTCATTGTAAACTAATGATTCCAATATTCCATTATAAGAAGAAATCAATGTGCAAACAAAAAATAAATTTTAAGGTATTTTTCTTAGACTTGATAAATTAAAGTTTTATTTCGTCTGTAAAAAAGGACAAGAAGTGAGTGATTAGGCCCGATTCGATTTTGAGTTATTCAAATAAATAAATAAATAAAAAATCAAACATCACTATATTTCGTTCATCAATCAATCCCTTCATATACTAAAATATCTTGTATTTATTTATATATATATACATCTTTTGAACTTTTTTAACAAAAAAAAAAAAAAAAATCCTCACCAATCAACATTTTTTCTTCTATAGGTTATTTCAATAACCCAAACCGGAGTCATTTTAATTAAAGACTTAAATAGTTAGTTTTAGTTTGATAAATTAGTTTTGTAAAAATATATTGTCAAGCCAAGTATTCTGAAAAACATTGCAAATGCTTAAATGAAATTAAATTTGACCAAGACTATCATTCAGAGTAAAAATAGTTGACTTCAAGAGCTTGTTCGGATCCAATTTTTAAATAACATGGGTGATTTAAAAAACAATGATTTGAGGGATGAAAGATTTTTTTTTTAGTAAAAGGTTTAAAAGTATTAAAATATAATAAAAAAATAAAAATTTTAATTATAAAAATTTTAATTAATAAATTAAATAATATGATTAATAGAGATTAAAAGAATACAATTAAATCTTTTTAAAGTAATATCCGATAAAATAATAACTAAATTTTGTCGGTCCCAACTTGGGCCAATGTTGTAAAATAATATTCTCACTAAAAGAATAAGATAATAAAAAATTAAAAAATAATTAAGAGACCAAGTTATATGTAAAGTATTAAGGATTATATATATATATATATTGTATATGAGTTACAAAATTCGATTCTTTTGAAAATATGAATATATAGTAGCTTGGTTTTTCCAAAATTAACACAATTCTTGACTTTATGTACATAAAAGATAAATAACTCCCGATATATTTTACCGGTTAATGTAACAAGTAATTATTTAAAGGGTTGATTGCTTGAAATGACTACTTTGATAACACGCTTGGGATGACATTGCTATCGTTTTTGTACATAATTTATGTACCATTCTATCGTTTACTATATATAGTTAATCACAAAGTATTATCATTTAATTTTATGTTGTATGATCATGAATTTATATTTTAAAATTACAATAAACTTTAGATGATTGAGTTTCTATACAATGTACACAACACATGTTATACATGTATAACGGTGCAATATTTTATATGCATAAATTTAGTTTTTTAGATATAATTAATCATAACAAAAGTAATTTAGATCAAATACATTGCATATGATTGATTATATTATTTAAACATAATGTGCTGTATTGTAATAGTGTATAAAACTTCAGTAAAGTAATAAAATATTATTATATCGATAAAGTAATAAATTCGGTAAAGTGACCCGGTCCCAAGGGTATATATATATATATATATATATATATATATATATATATATATATATATATATATATATATATATATATATATATATATATATATATATAATATTTAATTTCAAAGTGTTCAGATTGTCGAGTCGAGAGTTATGATTAATTTAGTTATATATGTGAGAGTAAATCAATACTTGGGTCGGATTATTAATTGACCTGCCCATAAATTTAAAACGGTTAAAAATAAAATTAAAAATGTTATACACATGCTTAAAACTTGTAATCTAACCAAATAAATATAATCATTTAACCAACTAAGCTAATAAGACTATGTAACTAACAAAAATGAAAAGAGACTCATGTGTCAAAGGGGAGATTGCGACTTGTACTAAAGTTAGTGCACAAGTGAGATATGAAATTCAAATTTTGATCTCTACTTTGACTATTATTATATAAATAATTTGATAGATTTTTATTATTTTTGTATTATTTTATTATTATATGACACCCACTAGTTGAACTATTTGACCCACCGGTTGAACCAATAACTTAATGATCTAGTCCCTTCACTGGGTTGATAACCGGACAAGGTTTCAAAATTATGCTTGATAGGAAACAAATTATTATTTTTTGGGTTAGGCTTCATCCCAATAAAACTCCTATGTTCTCGAGTAAAATGAGGTTGATAATATCATAATTTTTCCAAATTGACAAAATTTGTGTATTGTTATTCTAGCATATTTCTTTTTTGTTTTTTCTAATTAATTTGTCTAATTTGTAAATGAAATGATATTTACAAACGTTTTGGACATATGTCTTTTAAACTTAGTATTGTTTCGAGATCTAGACATTTTAATTTGTCAAAAGTGGTTTGAATTATTAAAATATATGTAACCTGAAAAAATACTTGAGAAAAATTGAAAAAAATAGATTTAATATTTATTTTTTATAAACTTTGATACACAATAGATTTATATACGTATTTATGTTTTAAATTGAGTATTTCCAATTAAAGAAAAATATTACGATAAAAAAATAAACGTACTTTAAAATTGAAATCTCAAATGTCAAAAATTGTGATAGACATGTCTTATATGATATAATTTAAAATTCAAACTTACTTAATCAAACGTTTCAAATTCAAGTCTTAAATAACAATTTAACCAAAAGTGGAACAAATTCACCAGCTTCTTTACCAATAAAATAAGTTAAAAAATTTCAAATGAGCAAAACCAAACAGAAGTTAGAAAAATTCGAACCTCACCTTCCAAAAGAAAAAAACCATTCATTTCTTTAGATCGGCTAGAAATGGGGAAAAGAGACTGACCCTTTGATTACAACTTTCAAGGACAGCCGAAGAATAGAATCATACAAGGCCGGTCCAATGAGTTGAAATTAGAACAATCTTCTCATTCATAATCGAGCCAGAGAAGAGAAGATCTAAGAAACCATAAATACTTGATCACATGAAACCAATGTTGGGACTAGGTTGTATCAAGAATGCATTCAAGAAAGGCTTAAACAACTACCATGCCAAATACATCATGACCGATTCAATCGTGCCTCTTTATCATGTCTGCTTCGGCGGAATGATCTTCTCCTATCTCGTTGTATTGCCCGAGGAACTTCGCCATCTCGAGCACCAAAAACAACATGCCAAAGAACATTGATATTATTTTAGCATGACACCCTACATCCATGCCAAAAAAACATTGAGATTATTCAAATGTATAAATTCAATTTACTCATTTCATTGCTTTCTATCTGCAATTAAACTTTGAAATTTCAATTAATATTCAGTCTTATGTTATCTGTTACATTTACAAATCTCAATTCAAGATCAAAATTGACAATAACAAAAACAAAATTTGCATCTAAAGATATATTGCAGGACTGTTGAGTGCCAAAGCTAGTTGTCCTACTCTTCCACCACCCAAATTCTTTCTACAATTGCAGTCTTTGAACACAATCAGTGGCACCGGCTCAAATCCATCTGATCTTCGCTTAGTCGCAGGAACTAAATACGACCCTTTTTGTAATGGGGACTCGTTAATGGTTCGCTTAAACGCACTAAACCATTTGGCTTTCATATACCCATTGGTTCGCCAAGGTGGTATTGACATTTCCACACTGTACAAAGAATTCTTCATTGCTTTGCTCATCAATTTCACTATCTTCTTCAAATCATCCGCCTTGATGACCAATATTGAAGGAAAAAGATCCAATAATGAACTGTATGGTTTCGATTGTCGAGCAATTGAGAATTCATTTCCAATGTCGATTTCAACTATGTAGCGATTGTCGGATGTTTTGATGTCTATGTAATCATATGATCCTGATGGGTGTTTTCCTGTTCTTTCCCATTTCGATTTGCAGAGACCTGATTGAAATTAAGTTAATTGCTATTTAAAAGATAGATATTAGAAATAGATTAGTTGCTAAGTTGGGTATACCTGCATCAAATCCTCTGTTACGCAATCTGTTCATCAAAATGCGTTTTCTTTCTGATGAAGAACTTCCAATCAAATCACAAATCTCTGCTTGTATTTCTTCTTTAAATTGATGGTTGTTTCCCAATAAGCTTCTTAATTCCATCTTCATGGCGGAATATGAATGGATTTCTGTCTCTGATTCACTCAATTCTATATCATCTTCATTATTCTCTGCCTCTCTCTCGATGAACGAATTGACCAAATCGGAGAGATTCATCGACCCTTCCGGCGAGTGTTCGCTGCCGCTGCTCTCAGAGACCGTCGACATCCTCTTAAATCTCATCGGAATCCCGTTCGCCATAATTTCTTGAAAAAAAGACAGGTTCTTTATCCTGTTATATACAAATTGTGTGCTGATTTAGTACATGTTTCAAGAAGTGAATTAGGACGAGAATTCGTTCAGATTCATTTACCGTTTCTATTTCTTATGTTTAGTACGTCTCGATTCTACTTGTAACACGTGGGTTATTTTAATTCCTCCTTTGGAAAGGTTAAGACAAAATAAACAAATCTAACATTTTCTTTGAAATTTCATTTTTTTTTTTGTTAGAAAAATCATGAGAATTTAAATTATTTGACTAGTAGATAATGAAATAGCTTGATTTTGAATAAATTATGATTTTCGCATTTTAAGTTAATAACTTGAATAAGTTTAAATAAGTTAATTAATTGATCTATTTAGTATTTAATCAATTGAAAATAGAAGTAGATTAATTCCACTTGAATATACACTCATTTGAATGAAAACTTCAAGAATCTAAGTTAGGATTAGTTTGGAAAATTTTGAAGTGGGCTTAAAAATTAGTGAGAAATTTTTAGATAAAATGAGTTGATAAAAGTAAGTTTTATTATTATTTTAAAAATTAGATAAATAAATAATATAATAAATTTGGAGGTAATGCTATATTTTTATCGTAAAACGAACCCTAATACATCCATGTTATCTATCCATGTTATCTGTTTAATAATATCTCACCTAATATTAATATTAGTTTAAAAAATGTATATATGTTATTATAATGAAATCTACTACATTACAATATATGTCCATGCACAACATGAGAATGTAGTTAAGAATATAAAGACAATAGTAAATGACATTAGAAACATTGCGTGGAAGATTAAACATATTAGTGACATATTTTTATCTTTCTTAAACACTATTTTGCTATGGAGGAAGCACTATTATACCAACTGAATGGAGCGCGCGAAAAGTCTAAAGTCGCATACCAGATTGCTGGGAAAGAGACGTGGAAGTTTTTCTGTATAAATTATGTTCATATAGTAATGCGTATGTTTTTTTATTGAGTCGATATGAAAATGTCTATGTAAGAGTTGTAATAAGTTATATTAGATAATTTATTAAATATGCTAAGATAATTTTAGTTATAGAGTTATTTCTATTTCTTTTAATATTTTAATAGTTTAAGGACTATTTTGTAATATGTAAAAATCTATGGTTTGAGTTAATAAGATCGACAAATAGTCCAGTATGATTCATTACGTTTTTCTCAATTTTTGTTCTCTCTTTCAGAAGCATTACACAATTTTTTTAATTAATTCTGAGAGTTGGTATCAGAGTAGGATGAAGTGTCTTCTTCTTATAGTTCATCAAATACTACGGTGAATTCAGAAGTCACTCAACAACTACAACCCGACAAATGTTAAGATATGGAAGAAAAAGTGTTAGACGAGACAGAGAAAGATAAAAAACATAATAAAAAAAAGAAACATATTATTCAAAGGAAAAGAGAAAACTGAAAAGTGAAAAAAAAAGTCGAGCCAAGAAAGCTGAAAAAGAGTTTCTTTATGTGGGAAGCAACGATCAACCAGGAATGACGATTATGACTACACTCTTTACAAGGAAAAACTATCTTAGTTGAAGCAGCACCAATATTGCGCTTATTGCTAAATTCAAACAAGGGTTTATAGAGGGCTCAATTTCTTGTCATACGATAACGATCAATACAAATAGAATAAAACAGATTCACTTGTTCGCTCTGGGATTCTAAACTCACTACGTGCAAACATTAAGGAGGATTTTATTCATACTAAGACCGCCATTGAGCTATGAGAGACACTTAAAAGGTGATATCAAGTCAAGAATTTTTTTTTTTCAATTGCAGAAAGACATAAACTCACTAAAGCAAGGTGATTCTTCTTTCTCAAAATATTTTTTAACTATGAATAGATGGTGGGATGAGTATTATGTCGTGATCACCTTGTCAATCACGATATTAGTTACACAATAATAGTTGTTTATGAGTAAAAAAGAGAAGACAATGAGAATTACATTCAAAAAAGAAGAGAATAGAACAATTCAAAAAAGATTAAAAAAAAGGGTTACTAGAAGAGTAGAGCTCTAGTACTTAGAAATATATTATATATAAATCAATCCACAAAATACCATACTCCTCTCAATGAGTGTTCTATCCCTATTTAAAGTCTAACAAATTGTAAAATAATTGACTAAAAAATAAAGGCTAGATAACCGTTTTTAGTTATAACCACCACATATAACCAATAATCTCATAAACGCTTCGACCTCAACTCTTCTCCACTACAACAAGTACTTACATAACTACTCTCAACTCAGCATACCTCAACTACGTTACAACTCATTACCTGATCAATAATACATGTAATAGATTCACCATGGTTGTGAATATTAGAGTCACAATATCCTTTCCCCTTAAAATTTCATTGCCCATGTCGAACGTGGCTTCTGCATTGAAACTACTTGCAGAATTCAGGAATTTGAGAATGAAAAAAAGTCCATTCTTTCCACGTGGCATCCTCCCTCGCAGCATTTATCAAATCAACGAATACCTAGGCAACAATTATTCCATTCTTTATGATTAATCATCTCTAATATTGCCTCTAGAACCAACAATATATCACCATCCTCTACTACTAAGGGAAGAGATAAATTGACCATCCACACCTGATCCAATTTGGCCCTCAATAAGGTAACGTGAAAAACAGAATAATTTTTACATCCCTCTGAAAGTTTCAATTTATAGGCCACCTCCCAATTCTTTATTCAAGAAGAATTGAACTCCTTATCACCAGACATTCGAATCTTCTTGCAGGGTACCCTTGCTTTTATAACTTTTTCTCGAAATCAAGACTTACTAGTCCATATTTAGTCATCCAATCAACACCCAAAACTATATCACAACATCCCAACTTGATCGTCCGGAAGTCTAGTAAAAATCACGACTATGCTTTTTTCAATCTAAATTTGTACTTAAAATCGACTAAATATTATGTCGCCTCCTATAATATTCACCCCCATTGGCACTATTTTCTTTATAACTCAACCCAACTTAGATGCAGTACATTCGTCAATAAACGAATGTGTACTACCATTATCGATTAATATAATGATTTTTCTTTTCTTGAGTTGTCAAATAAATTTTAGTGTAACATTGTTAGCACTCCATTAAGAGCGTGCATTGAAATTGAATCCCCATCATTAACCTTTTCAACTTTGGCCTCCTCTTTAGCTTTAAGACATTCATTATCGTCATCGTAGACATATTCGACTTTGACCTCCTCTTTAGCCTTAAACTAGTCGTTTATATCGTCTTCTATTTTCTCAATACTAAATATTTAATTATTATTGGGACAAACGTGATCTTTGGAATATTTTCCATCACACTTGAAACAAATGCTTCTTTTTCTCTCATTTCTACAAACGGAGATCACTTGCTGGTATTTCAGTAGTACTCTTGTTAGTAGTTGGTTTAAACGTACCTTATTGGCTATTACTCCATGGAGGTTTTGGTTGTGTTACATTTGTAGTCTAACTTGAAAATTTGGTGCACAATTTTTTATCTTTATCGCGAGGTTCGAGGAACTCGTCCTTCTCCTTAACTAGTTTTATTGCTCGATCTAATGTCTCTAATCCTGTCATCTTCAAAACCTCATTTAATTCAGGTCGTAAGCCTCTCATGAAAATCTTCACGCAATACTCATCGTTATGTGGAAGACATTTAGCTTCACCCAATGCTCGTAGTTCTCGCCATTGATTGATATAATTTTACAAGGTTCCTGTTTGTCTCAACAAATTAAATTCTATGATCACATCTTGGTGTCTCCCTTCTTGAAATGTCAATATTACCTCTTTGAGAAATTCTTTCCAATTTCAATCAAATAATCACAAAACCAAAAATCAGCCTCACTAGAAAAAAAATAAGAAACATAACTTACCTTTTCTTCTTTAGGCTGAAGTGATCACAGTTCTTATTGACCATTCTAATTCATTCCTTAGAGTTTGAACTATCAAATTTGTCTAGATCCATCCGTGATTATTTATTTGAAATGCCTCCTACTGTCCGTATCAAATTTGGAAATTTGTCTAGATCCATCCGTGATTATTTATTTGAAATGCCTCCTACTGTCCGTATCAAATTTGGACCTGTAACCTGCTTCTGGTTACTAATAAGAGTTTTAGTTTTGCCATAATTTTGTCTTAAGGGTATGCCTATCTAACCTTTTGTAAATATCATCTTTTTCATAAGTTTTTTTTGTGTTCAGATCTCGGTTGTAGTGGAGGTGTATTCGAGCTTCTTCCTCAATTTTTGGTTGATTTATTATTTGTGTTCGAATTCTTAAATTCAATCAATTATAATATTATAGACTTGTACTTCTCAATGCTATCTTTCTAAATACCCTCACAGTGACAAGTGATTTTAATCTGCATTGTTTCAATATTTTGATTCTCCTAGATATTTTCGTCCTAATAATTAGAATTATGTATATATTAATTAAAATTAATTTACAAATTATCATATAAAATAAATATAAACATTTATTTTTATTTTTAATATTCATATAAATTAATAAATATAATATATTATCATAAAATCAAATTAAATAACAATTCAAATAATATCTTTAACAAATATACCGAAATTACAATCTGATTGGATGAAAAATAATAAAATTTCCCTCCTCACACTTAATATTTTTTCAGCTAATAATATTATGTTACTTTATTTTCTCTCCTAATTTCCCTCTATTTATTAAAATTAATTTACAAATTATCATATAAAATAAATATAAAAATGTTGTTTTATTTTTAATGTCCATATAAATTAATAAATATATTATATTCTCTTAAATCAAATTAAATTACAATTGCCCATTTATTTTGTCAAATCAATCTTCCACCTCAGCTACTTGGTCAAAACACAACAATGCTTTCGCCTTTTTTTCTTAATAATTAAAAAGTTATTTTTATTTGATACTATTTTAATTATTATAAAATTACATTTTTAAAATTATTATAAAATTACATTTTAAAAAATAATAAAATATAAAATATTTTTATAATTTAAAATATATTATAATATTAAAAACATTACAAAAGAATAAATTTAAGAATATATAACTAATTTTCCTATATTATAGGAAAATTTTAGAATATATAACTAATATTTTTATATTATAATAAAATATAAAATATTTTTATAATTAAAAATATATTATAATATTAAAAATAATTTTATAATTAAATATACAACTAATATTCCTATATTATAGTATATTATATAAAATTTGAGAAGTTAAGGCTTTAAAAATAAAAAAAAAATATATTTATTAATTAAATATATAACTAATATTCCTATATTATAATTATATTATATAATAATTAAAAAATAGTTGGGCATGCGGCGCTGTCCTCCTTCTACTTTTACATACAAATACAACTCATAAAATTAAAAAAAAATAATGACATGCTCTTTTATATCCAATGCGGACACAGATCATGAGCTGCATATGCTCTAACCTAATTTCACTTTATTAACTCTCCTAATTTCCCTATATTTATTATTTATAATAGGTATATATACATAAATTAAAATTAATTTACAAATTATCATATAAAATAAATATAAAAATATTATTTTATTTTTAATATCCATATAAATTAATAATATACTATATTATCATAAAATCAAATTAAATAACAATTCAAATAATATTTTTAACAAATATATTGAAATTACTGCAAAACATCTGATTAACCGCAAATCACTCCATGTGTCACAATTACATTTAATACAAAATAATAAAATTTCTCTCTTCACACTTATTATTTTTTAACCAATAACATCATGTCATTTTATTTTCTCTCATAATTTCCCTCTATTTATTAAAATTAATTTACAAATTATCATATAAAATAAAAATATAAAAATTTTGTTTTATTTTTAATATCCATATAAATTAATAAATATACTATATTTTATTAAAATCAAATTAAATAACAATTCAAATAATATCTTTAACAAATATACCGAAATTACATCTAACAACATAATGCAAATTACAAAACCACTCAAATTATGTGTCACAGTTATAATCTGATTGAATAAAAAATAAAATTTTTCTTCTCACATTTATTTATTTTCCAGTCAATAACATAATTTCACTTTATTTTTACTCCTATTTTCCCTCTATTTATTATTTATAATAGGTATATATACATTAATTAAAATTAATTTACAAATTATCATATAAAATAAATATAAAAATATTATTTTATTTTTAATATCCATATAAATTAATAAATATACTATATTATCATAAAATTAAATTAAATAACAATTCAAATAATATATTTAACAAATATACCGAAATTACTTGAAAACATCTAACAATATACCGCAAATCACTCCATATGTCACAATTACAATCTAATCTGATTGGATGAAAAATAATAAAATTTTCACTCACATTTATTATTTTTTTCAGCCAATAATATTACGTCACTTTATTTCCTCTTCTAATTTTCTTCTATTTATTAAAATTAATTTACAAATTATCATACAAAATAAATATAAAAATGTTATTTTATTTTTAATATCCATATAAATTAATAAATATACTATACTCTTAAAATCAAATTAAATAACAATTCAAATAATATTTTGAAGAAATATATCGAATTATTGCAAAAATGTCTAACAACATACCGCAAACAACTCCAATGTCAATGGAAAATATATATGTATTATTTCAATGAAAACTAAATATTTATATATATTTTTCCGAAACCATTTCAACTTAGGATTAATTAACCAGTCTCTTGCCTACTTTAAGATATTCAACCTTTAATTAAGGATAAATAAATTATTGTAAGTAAATATAAAAGCAAACAACACTTGAAGTTTCAAACAAACAACGAATATAAATTATATACATAGGTTTAAAACTCCAAATACTACGTTATTTTTATCATTCTATTTCTTCTTTATTCTTGATTCCCTTAGAGAAGAAAACTTTATATTATATTCTACACGGCGAGATCGATATTAATGGCTTTAGATTATGTTAAGAATTTCAGTATTAATGATGATCAGACGTTAAGAAATATGCAATTTGATGAAAACTCTGATCAAGAACCATCAAACTGGATTTCAATTTTATAGACTATCTCGATTCCATTGACGACTGGTCCTTCAATTTAAACAAAAATAATCCAGATCAATTAGGTACGTAACATATATATATATATAGATTTGTTATTTTCAAATAATTTCATATGTTATTTACGCATTCATTAATCAAACTTTTATCGTTATAATTATAAATCATGATCCAGAACGAGATACGGTTCCTATTATACCATGGTCTAGTCCCACAACAATGGTTGCCGCGATTCCTCCATACAACTTTCACCATCGTAGTAATAATAATAATTCTATTGATATGAATCTACCACGAGATATAGCGACGGTTGCTGAAGATCCAACTCAGTCGCAAAGTTTACAAGATCTTTTGGAGATGAGTCCCTTGGCCACATCACAAATTATGATCGAACGACTTTCTGATAATATCCATAACCTTATGAATCTACCACGAGATATAGCGACGGTTGCTGAAGATCCAACTCAGTCGCAAAGTTTACAAGATCTTTTGGAGATGAGTCCCTTGGCCACATCACAAATTATGATCGAACGACTTTCTGATAATATCCATAACCTTATGAATCTACCACGAGATATAGCGACGGTTGCTGAAGATCCAACTCAGTCGCAAAGTTTACAAGATCTTTTGGAGATGAGTCCCTTGGCCACATCACAAATTATGATCGAACGACTTTCTGATAATATCCATAACCTTATGATTACTCAACATGGCCAAAGCTTATTCTTCAAACTGATTGAAAATTGCAACCCTAATCAGCTCAACCAAATTGTGACCAATTTGGGTCAGATGATCCCTAATGTTGCCTTAGAGATATATGGGTAACTAATTAAATAATAACATATTTGTTTAATATAATTAATTGGTTTTAAGTTTTTTAACATTTAATTTTGTTTTATTTGAAGGTCGTCTTCGCTTAAAAGATTAATACTTATGGTTAAGAATTTTAATTGTATCAAGTTCATGATCACTGAGATTATATCTCAAAGAATAGTCGAATTGATGACTCACCCAATAGGCAAAAACTTAATTCTCGAGTGTTTCGCTCACTTTGATTATCGATCAAACCATGTATGTACCTACTTTATCTTCTTTCTTTTTGCGACAAATGTGGAAAGAATAAATTTATTATCTCATTATTGTAGGTTTTGTTTAAAGCCGTAATAGTCAATCTTTATCAAATTGCAACGACTAAATACGGATGTATATCAATCAACCAGTGTCTTAAAATGAGGATGTGTCCATTTAAAAACACTCTTCTTGATCGTATCATCGTCGATTCACCTTATCTTGCCCATAATCATCACGGGTACACTGTTATATTTATGTTTTTATCGAATTGTCAATTAAAAAGAAAAAAAATAAATAAATTATTCGACTTACACTGTTTTTCTTCGTTATTTCTCCCAGAAACTTTGTCATGCAGACTACGGTACAATTTCTAGGTATGGAAGTAGGTGAATATGTATGTGCACGCCTAAAAGGCCAATACGTTGCATTATCGATTACGAAGAATGGTAGTCATTTGGTAGAGAAATGCATCAGATACAATCCTCGAGGGATATTCTATCTTGTTGAAGATCTATTGGAAGATCCTAAAACACTAATGAAAGTTGCTCAACAAGAGTTTGGTAACTTCGTTGTCCAAAGTGCACTTGAACTCACTCAGGTTTTTAGATTAATTTTAATTTTAGTTATTTTTTGACTGTATTGTTATTTATTCCTCTAATTAATTATTTATAATTACAGAATCAACCAGAAAATGAGGTAGAAGATCTTCATATGCGTCTCTATGCAACTCTAGAATATGAGTTTTCACAAGCCATAAACATTACCAAGTACGGGTTATATGTGACTAAGTGTATGAAAAAGATTACGAGAGTCTTTATCTAAAATATAATGAAATTGAAATTAAATTTTTATTTAATTTGTACCTGGTTAGTTAGTCTTTTTCGCGACAACGACAACCCGTTTGTTAGTTTGTATTAAAACATAAATTTATTTTACATTAAAGTTATGACATAATTCTATTTCATTTTTAAGTGTTAGCTGCTGAATGCTATAATTTATTGATAAAAATAATTTGTTATATGTTATAATTAAATGTTAGATTAAATAATTAAAATATTTATTTTAATTTAATTTTAATAAGTATATGTATGTAAGTACTTGGATACACTTTTTTTGCCTTCACATTTTTTTATAATGTTTTTTTTATTTAAATTATTCTTTTAAATAAGATTTTTTTTTCTAAAATAATATATATATATATATATATTAATTTATTCTCTAAATGAATATCATTCAAGATAAGACTTAAGAATCAAATAACATGACCCATTTAGTCTTGGGTAAATTGACTTTTGAGATTATATTTATTTTAAAAGAAATATAGGTTAAAATAATTTAAGTAATGAAACTATTGCTTAAAATATCAAAACCATTTATTAGTATTACATTCACGCTAAAATTCTTAAATCCAAAAAGTGAAAAAATAATCATTGTTATCAAATATCTCATTGATTATAATATACTAATTCTAAAATACTTACCATCAATATTGAATATAGAATAATATTCAATCTTGTAAGTGGTAATAGTTTTTATTTCACTGAAGTAAAATTTTAAAATGTGGCTACAAAACACAAACTCAAATTGAATCGGATGTATATATATTTATATATGTATAAAGATATAGAAAATGAACTCATTAATAAGTATAGAATGTAGTTATTTGTTAATAGCGTTTAAACTGTCAATTCATTAGTTTTGTAATAGTTATTTAAAAGTTATGTATTATATTAAGATTATGACAATGTAATTTTAATATTGATTGGGAAATAATAATAAATTTTTTGTTTCACTTAAAATCAAATTAAACAATAAGATAGGTTAAATATTCAAATATAAATGTCGTGACAATATTATTGCTTTATTTTTTTTTAGTGTATATCGTATTTCATATTCGTACAAAACATATTAAAATTGATTTTCACCTATTCGTTAGAGAATTTTTTTTCGTTAGAGAATTTTTTTTTTAAACAATTACTCATACAATATATCTATACAAAAGATCAACATGTTAATATTCTTACTAAATAACTTACCTCCTATATTTAATCAATTATCTGTTTATTAATTTAGTTAGTTGTTTAACTATTAGTTATCTAGAATTTAGTTGATAAATTATAGTTTAATTAATATTTTTATAATTAACGAAATACAATCAATAATATCTTTTTTTATTTAAACAATTTTTTTTTTTGGAAATTTAATGTGTTTTTAAAAGGAATTTTAGATCATTATTACTTTTAATTCCTAAAGGAATATAATTAGTTGATCCCAATTCTAGGATGTGTTTGGTAATTATAAAGTTAGAATTGGGAGGTCAAATGACCCTAAATATAATCTTAAATATGCTGATGAACCGCGCATAAATTAAATTGCACAAATAACCACTTCAAAATATTCTGATGAAATTATCTCCAATTCATGCGAATGACAGGATCGTCACGTGAAGGGCATGATCGTCACGTGAAGGGACAGAATCGTCACGCGAAAGGGCATAATCGTCATGCGAAGGGGCAAGATCGTCACGCGACGGGCACGATCATTCTGGACTTTTCACATGTCTTACTTTCGCGTGACGATCTTCCCTTCCCGTTACACAATTTAATTTATGCTTATTTAACCCATTTTTTAGAGTTATTTAATCAAATTTCTCAATATATTGGGATCAATTAATTCAAGAAAACAATTAATTCTTTATTTTATTTTATATTAGAGTGAAGACTAATATATTAGTGGTTACCCGTTAAAATATTATTGACATATCATTTATACAAATAATTAAGTTTATTAAAACAAAAGTATAACACTTAGATTACATCTCCCTATTTTTATACTATGGCAAAATTATTTATTGTTACAAAATTTCAATTACAATAAATACCATAATGATACAAAACTCTTAACTAGGTCTAAACAAGGTCAATGCAAATATGAAATAGTAGATTAATCAATCCGACGTCGTTTAAGTTATCCCAATTTCTCTAACCTTTTCTATATCGGCAGCACTCTATTATTTACTTCTCTTCTCTCTCCCAAAAAACAAATCTCGCCGGCGCCGGCCAATTCGTGAAGAGTGAAAGAAAAAGAGAGAATGGCGGAAGATCTAGTTCTTGATACAGCCATCAGAGATTGGGTATTGATACCTCTTTCAGTGGTTATGGTTCTCATCGGGATCCTTCGTTACTTTGTTTCCAAGCTCATGCGTTCTTCTCAGACACCCGATGCCAAAGTCGTAAAAGAAGGGTTCGTTTCTATCACTTTCTACATGTCTATTTGTTTCCAGATGTAAAACTAGAATCTTTTGGCTGATTTTCAGGCAGATCATTGTTAGGGCTAGAAATCTGCGTGCTGCCGCCAATTTCATTCCTGCTAAATCCTTTCGCGCTCGGAAGCTGTACTACAGTAACGAGGTATGTTCTTATGCTTCCTTCCCGTAATTTAGTTTTGATTCTGAATCCATAAAGTGAAGTTATGGTCTGATGGATTTAGTCTACTGAAATTGGATTTAATGAATTGGGTTTGTGCTAAATTATCCAAGGATGCATTTTAATGAATTGGGTTTGTGCTAAATTATCCAAGGATGCATGATTAGCAGAGAGATAAGAGACATACATAACTCTTTTGTTACTACATTAGATGCATCACCTTGAACTCTATATACTGTATCATATTTTTCATTCTTTTTTTGATGAGAATAGTGTAAACTTATTAGTATGTAATGCAAGATAAATTTACAGACATCCAATTCTGATAGAACTGTTTTCCTTTTGATGTATTATTGCAGGAAAACGGGTTGCTTTTTGTCCCCAAAGGCCAGGCACAGAATGCACAGGCACAAATGTTTTCTGACCCAAACATGGCAATGGACATGATGAAGAAGAACCTTTCGATGATTATACCCCAGGTGATCTATTTTCTCCATTACTTGTAATACTTTTTTTTTCCCATCAACTGCTTCAACTTAATTAGTCGACTAGATTAGATCATGATCCCATCTCTCGATGTAATTATTTTAATGCCTTCTTTATCTTGGCCAGACTCTTACTTTTGCTTGGGTCAACTTTTTCTTCTCCGGATTTGTGGCAGGTATGTCACTTTGGTCTTACATTGAACTTACAATCTTGAAAATTCTATTGAGGATATCAGATTAAACTCTTATCCTACATATGTAACTTTATATGATCAGAAGCTTTCTTTAGAATTAGTTCTTGTTCTCTTTTCGAAGTTGAAATCTTAGTTCACTTTGGTGATTGCTTTGGACTAACCCATTTTAATTTGATTGCTTATGTCTGATATCAGCAAAGATACCATTCCCTTTAACTCAAAGATTTAGGTCAATGCTACAAAATGGTATTGACCTGAGCACTGTGAATGTAAGCTATGTTAGCAGCCGATCATGGTATTATTCCTACATTTGACACTTTCTTTTCCTCCTCTTATCTTACTCTGTTTGTTATTTATGTTTTGATCCATTTGGAAACACTTATTGTTTTTGTTTCTGTATCTGGATTTGTTTTCACACACAACTAAATTTAGTCAAACATATTCAAAAAATTGTGTTTTCTAATGGGCCCATTGTGTGAACTTTGCTAAACTTTGTTGTATATTTGACCAGGTATTTCCTCAATCTTTTTGGACTAAGGGGACTGTTTAGTCTCATCTTAGGAGAAGAGAATGGTTAGTATTGTTGCAAAGACTAAACTACTTAGTGTTTCAAAATACTAAAAGATCATATTGATGTCTGCTTGCCAACATGAAGAAATTTACATAATAAGTGTTCTAATGCAGCTATGGATGATACTCAACGAATGATGCAGATGGGTGGATTTGGATTTGATCCCTCAAAGGTATTGTACTTTACCAAGACCAGCTGCATATCTTTTCTTTCATTTGTCATTCCATTTGAGCTTCCTGTTTTGTTCCTCAGTTTCTTGTTAGCCACCTAGTCACTCTGCTAAATGGACAACTTTTCCCAGTTGTTTATGCTCTTTGTTGAATTTATGGCTACCCATAGGTTTCACAGATCATAATGAAAAAGTTGAATTCCGGACTTTGAGTTTATTTTGGTTCTTACTAAGGCCCGTCAGTTCTTATGCCCCTTTCTCTTCTCTTATACAACTCCAAATTCATTGTTTGTTTGATGACTTAACATAAATGGAATTGGAATTGGAATTGTAATTTTAATTTTAATTCCAAGTTTGCTCAAAATTTCCAATTCAATTGAAATGTGAATGATTTTTTAAGTTTCTATTCCATCCATGATACTTCGGAATTGCCATTCCATGATTTTGCCAAACATGAGAAATAAATTGTATTTCAATTCCAATTCTTATAGAATTAGAATTAAAATTCTAGCTCCAATTATGCCCATCCAGCATAGCCTAATTCTTTTTATGGGGCTACCTGAGATGTTGGGCTTGGGATTGTATATACAAAGGCTGCTTCAGTTTCATAACATTTTTCAATAGGATAATAGTATTGAAACTACTCTATAAGGTGGATTCACTTTTTATTTTGTTCAACATGTGAACATCAATGAAGCTTTCTAATGCTAAAGAGTAGACTTGTTTTATAAGTTGAGTTTGTTCTAACTTGTCTCTTCAGAGTTTAAGTGCCGAGAAAGATGGCCTGGACATAGTTCAGCACGAATGGGCTATGCCGAAATTCGAGCAACGAGCTGAAGCAGTTTTGCGGAAACTTGTCAACTGATGATCGAATGGGACCAACGCCTTATAGTTCATTATGAAGATTCTTGAGGTATGCATGAGTTCTTAAGGTGGCTAATGCGCAATACTATTAACAATACGTTTCAGATTATTTTCGGTTACTAAGCATACTAGGAGCCACCACTAAATTGGGTTCTTTGACTATGGTATTTTTTGTGCAAACTAAGACCTATTCTCTCTTTTATATATGCCCAAACGTTATGATGTTAATTTTTTTTTTAATTTTATTACTGAATTAGTTCTATTTTGTTTGTGATATATAAGTTCGGTTTGATGTTTCCATATGAATCCTTGTTAAGAAATATAGCATCTTTTGAGAATGTTACTGTTAAGCCAATTATCCCTCACAGGGGATCCAAAGACTAAAAAAATGGTTGGCCATAGGAGTAACTTCAAATATTCAAACAAAATCTTCTATTCGAATATATTTGTGTTTTATATTAAGTATTTTTTTTTTGAGATATATATACTTTCAAAATTATCAAATTGTGTTTGAATGTCTTAAAAATGTGTAAAAATAATTAAAAAAATTGAAAATAAAAGAATTATTATTTTAAATTCTTAAATGTTAAGTACGAAATTGGCAAAATTATAATAACTAAACATATAGCCGTGCATTTGCAAATGTATGAGTAATATATAATATTACGGTAAAAATGTAATAACATTTTTAATTTAATCTTGCATATATATCCAAATTAATCACAACTCTCGACATGACAATCCGGATATTTTGAAAATTAAACATCATTATATTAGTTAGTTAAAAAATAGAGATTATATTCGGTAATTTAGACACTCCTTTGAAAATTAAGCATCATTAAATATATAGATTAGTTAGTTAAAAAGTTGAATTTAACTATTAAAACGTCTCGCGTTCATCAAATTTTGTATTGAATTTAAAATATAAAGTTTTATTAGTCTAGTTGGTTACAAAGTTATACTTGTTTTTATCAGGTTGCGAGTTTGAAACATACGTATAACATTTTTTTAAACCGTTTTAAGTTTATGAGCGGGTCAACTCACAATCCAACGGGAGTATCTGTTTACTCTCATATATATATATATACTCAAATTAACCATAGCTCTCGAACCGACAATCCGAACACTTTGAAAATTAAGCATCATTAATTATATATATATATATTTGATAGGAGACCCAAATAACAATTGAACCTTCTTTTTAATATCACTTATTAATTATAATTTAATTATATATACAAATAATAACATATAACCAATATTGTTTTAAAATAAATTTTATTATTTGAATATTAGAAGTTACTCTAAAATTTATGATACAAATCACCAACAATTTTTTTATGTGATCGAATTTGTAATTGTGACATGGGGATCATTTCAATATTTTTTTTAAAACTAAAAACTGCAAATTTCTTACTTTAACATTTAACAATTTAAATAATAATTTTGAAAAAAAAAAAAAATTATATTTACACATTCTAAGGCATTCAAAATCGTATTCGATAATTTTGAACGTGTATCTTGAAAAAATATTCAATATAAAACACAAATACATTCAAATTAAAGATGATATACATATAAATATAAAATATATCTTTATTCAAATTTTCTCATTTTCTTAGATAGTTAGATTGCATTTTTTTTAAGTCAATTAAACCAAATTTCGATAAATTAAAATCTATAATTCTTCAAAACAATACTTAATTAAAAAAATAGGTGCATAACATTTTTTAATATAATTTATTTTATAACATGATACATTAATTAGAAAAACGAAAATAATACGTTAAATAAGATTACGGCGACGACGACGAACAACATCAATTGCGATTAACACATAACTGAGTCTAGATTTATATGTTTGCCATATTATATATTTAAAACCATGATATTTGTCAATATAAAGAACATCTTTAACCATAAAATAGTCTAAAGTCATTTATATGTATACAGCCAAACATGCTAGTATTTTCCTTATTTTTTTTTATGATTTAAATTATGATTTTCTAATGTGTGAAAGTGATTACATTCTTTTCATTATGTGTTAACTAATCTGATTATCAATTTGATTTACACTTAATTGTTTTCTTTTTCATCTTGAGTCATTTTTTAATTTGCTAACTAATTATCACTAACCAAATTTTAATGATCTGATCATTATTAGCATGGTGTTAAAATTATAAAGTTTTATGGATGATGACATCCTTTTTTTAATAATTCACATGTTATTCAAAATTATGAAGTTTGGAACTGATAATTATTAGCATGGCAACATTTGTTGTATAGGTTAACAAGGCTCTAGATGTTAACCATGATTTAGCCCAATAAGAGGTGTAAATATAGCTTTTATTTATTTATTTATAAAATGAAGATTTTTTGTGTGATTTTCTTAATCATAGGTTAATTGGTTTTTAAAGCTTAAAGTTGTAGGGATACATTTGATCTATTTTTAGTTTATAATAATATAAAGATTTTAAGTATAATTAGTGATAATTTTATAACTAAGTCTTAATTATTTATTATTTGTCAAATTCAACTTAAATTTGATTTATGTATGATTATAAAGATTATTTATGTTTTTTTACATTAGTTCTGCTGTCACACTCACATGTCTTAATGTCTGTCAACTTCTTAAAACTATTTAAAATCACAGAGAATAACTTTTTATCAAGAGAGAATAACTTTGAAAATTTTTGAAGATAGTAGATACACCCTCATTTTAATTTTGTCTTAAAATTCATATATCAATAAAATTTAAAAAATATTTTAGATAAAAATTGTTAGACTAAGTATAATGAGAGAGATCTGGTGTATGGACTATCTCTTCTATCACAAGTCAAAAAACAATAAAAGTTAAGATTGAGAGAAGATTTTTGCTTATGGTACAGGATATGGTCCATATTATGGTACAACTTCAAGCTCAAAAAATTAATTTTAATAGTAATAAATGTAAAATTATGTAAGATTTTTTTTTAAACTTCATTTGTTAGAAGAATGATAATTAAAATTAAGATACCTATATAATTATAAATAATTTTATGAGATACTAGGATTAAAGTTAGAAACCAACTTAGATTGGGTATAAAATATTTTTAACATAATCTTATAATTATAATTGTAAAACTAATTTATATGTGTAAAGCGGTGTTTGATAACTTGAGTTATCACTTAAGGACTTATTTAAAATGAGTAAGTTTGATAACACATATTTATAATCACTTATTATTATAGACTTAAGTAAAAACACGGTAAAAATAATAAGCTCAAATATGAAGCTTATTTTAAAAGAAAGAAAAAGTTTAACACGGTATTCTAAAAATACCAGTATATCCTTTTAAATTTAATAAAATTATTGTTATATATTAGGATATCCTTTTAAATTTAATAAAATTATTGTTATATATTATAAATTCGTATTACTTTTCCATTTTTTTATTTTAATTCATTTAATTATTTTTTATGAAATTACATTTTCAAACGTTATTCAATAAAAATAGGATTATATTTAAACTAATTATAAAATAAAAAATAAAAAATAAAAATAAGATATATTTCTTATCTCTTATATTTATTTATATATATAAATATAAAGTCGTATTAATTTTCCAATTAATAAATAAACTTCCTTCTTCTTCTGGGATAATTTTTTTTTTATTATCTCTTATATATACATATATTCATTTCTTTTATTTATATATATATATATATATATAAATTATCGAATAAAAATATGATTATATCTAAACTAATTATAAAATAAAAATGAGAGAAATATATATATATATATTATCCCTTATATTTATTTATATATATAAATATTTATATTTATTTATATATATAAATATAAAATCGTATTAATTTTTTAATTTTTTCTTATTACATTAACAAAATATAATTTAATATAGAAAAATGATTGGGAGAAGGAATTTGAGGAAGGGAATGGGGAGGTAATAATGTGGCATAATTTTATTAGCCAAAAAAATAACAAATTTTCTCTCTCTTCTTTCTCCTCACCTTTTATTTTTTTTCCAATCAGTGTAGTGTCCCAGGGAAATTTGATGAAATGGCCCCCATAACAGGGGAAATTCCAAAAAGGGCCCCCGCCTACTAAAGTTGGCAAAAAGGGCCCTTTTGCCCTGCGAAATGTCGGAAATACCCCCTCGGCGCCATTTCTTACGCTCAAAGACGCGAATTATCAATCACGCGATTTAATCTGAATCGCGTGAGTTCATCACCGCGATTTAGATGAAACGCGTGATTGGTAATTCGCGTTTTTAAATGTACGCGATTTACCATGCACGCGATTTAATCTAAATCGCGGTGATGAACTCACGCGATTCAGATTAAATCGCGTCCATGGTAAATCGCGTCTTTAGTCTTATATATTACTTTTCTGCCCTAATTTAAAACAAAACCACCCCGATTCTCCCTCCCACTCCGACTGCGGCCGACTTTCCATTCCCACATCCATCAAGATCATCGTTCCTCAACATCATCGTTCCTCAACATCATTGTTCCTCAACATCATCGTTCCTCAACATCATCAAGATCCTTCCAACATCATCGTTCTTCAACATCATCAGGTCAGTTTAGGGCTTAGGGTTTAGACTTAGGTTTTGATGTATATTTACCGTTTATATTCATGGATATGGATGTATTTAGGGTTAAAGGATTGGTTTTGATGTATATTATGCCGTTTCCTATGTATATCGAAGTATTTAGGTTTAGGGTTAGGTTTTGATGTATATTTACCGTTTATATTCATGGATATTGGTGTATTTAGGGGTAAAGGTTTGGTTTTGATGTATATTATGCCGTTTCCTATGTATATCGAAGTATTTGGGTTTAGGGTTAGGTTTCGATGTATATTCTGCCATTTATATGGATGTATTTAGGTTTATGGTTTGGTTTTGATGTATATTATGCTGTTTATAATCGATATTGATGTATTTAGGTTTAGGGTTAGGTTTTGATGTATATTTTGCCATTTATATTGATAGATATTATAGTATTTATGTTTAGGGTTAGGTTTCGATGTATATTCTGCCATTCACATTCATGGATATTGTTGTATTTAGGGTTTAAGGTTTGGTTTTCCTATATATACTGATTGATTGTTGATTTTCAATTACATGAATATTGTATGGTTAGCTATTGATGTATATTCTGATGTTTATAATGATGGATATTGTAGTATTTAGATCAGGAGCTGCCGTGTGGTTTTCTCAGTTCGTTCAACAAAATGGTATGTATTAAAATGGTTGTTAATAAAATTGTTTTCTCAGTTCGTTCAACTCTTTTTTTTTTATAATATGCAGGCAACAAACACTGTTATGACCTTATGTCCCAATCAATTATCACCTGAAAATAATGTATGTTCTATTCTCTCTACTATGTACATATTAACTAGTTTTGTATGTAATAACCATTATATTATTGTTTTACACAGTTGTTGATAGTTGAATTTGCTCGCACTTTTGGTGCAAGGGTGTCTCCGAAGTGGAGAGAAGATGTAACTCATGTTATTGCTTACACTGATCCCAATGGTGCATGCGGCCGAACTCAAAAAGTATTGAAGGCAATTCTGAACGGGAAATGGGTCCTTACTATTGATTGTGAGTCTCTGTTAACACGATTATTTTCATACATATGTCTGTTAAATTAGATTAAAAATTATTTTCATACACATTTGTTTAGGGATAAAATCATCATTGAAAACCGAAAACTGTGTTGATGAGGAACCTTATGAGGTTAAACATGATAATCATGGAGCCCAAGGTGGTCCTAGAAAAGGCAGACTTCTGTTGTTGAATAATGTGAGTTTGGTATTATTCCTCCTATCTGTACTTTTTCTTTTTTTGCATGATAACTGAAATTATCTTCTTTGTTGGTTTTTCAGCGTTCGAAACTGTTCGACGGTTACATTTTTATATTTGTAGGGAATTTCAACACACTTTACAAACAGGATCTCATTGAGTTAATAGTTGCTGGAGGTGGTACTATTAAAGAATCGGATAATCCAGATTATCCATTTGCTGAGCCAAGGGATGCGAAAACTATAATAGTATACTTCGAGATAGACAGCAGGTATCGATCAATTGAAGAAAAGGATTTTGATGTTCTCCCCGACAATTGGCTTTTTGAGACAGCGGCTGCTTTGTCAAGCATATTGGATGAACATGTTGTTCCTCATACAAAGTTGCTTCAATCTGTTGCTGCTTGTGATTTGCAGCATTTGCTTACTTAATTTGGAGTTGTTTAGACTTACTGTTCTTCTTCTATTTATGGCTTATTTATGATATTTATGATATTTATGGTTTATAACAATACTTAATTTGGATATTTATGATTTATGGTGGTTTATATTACTGAATATTCTTCTATTTATGCTTTATTACTTATGTTAACAATATCATAACTTATCCTCATAACTCACGCGTATTGTGTATAATCAAACAACAAGGAACAATGTTGTTATTCGCCACATAACTCAAACAACAAGGAACAATGTTGTTATTCACGCATATTCTCCACATAACTCAAACAACAAGGAACAAGGAACAATGTTGCTATTCACGTGTTTCATCTAAAACGCGTGAATAAACTCACGCGTTTTAGATGAAACGCGTGAATGCATTTCACATTAAAACGCGTGAGTTTATTCACGTGTTTTAGATGAAACACGTGAATTCATTTCACAATAAAACGCGTGAGTTTATTCACGTGTTTTAGATGAAACACGTGAATAACAATTCACGTCTTTCATCGTATATATTATTTTTGTGCCCTAATTTATAACAAAACCACGAATCCTTAATTTCCCCTTCTCTCTTCTCTCGCTTTCGCCACTCCGACTCGACCCTCCCCTGAAGAACTCGACCACGAGCAGCAGCAGCGGACGACTACGACGACACCACGATACCCTGAAGAACCCGACCACGAGCAGCAGCAGCTTACCCACTACTCTTCGTTCTCAAAATGGGTATGTTTATGTAATATTTAAAATGCTATTCAAATAAAGTAAGGGTAATTTGTGGATGATTGAAATGATTTGATTACGTAAACACTCTTAGTTATCATTACTAAGAGAGTAAGAGAGATGAAAGATTCAGATAGAAGAAATGAATTGAATTGAAAGGAAGAATAATATCTGAAATTGTTTATCATCAAACCCTAACCTGTACTTCTATGGATTGTTTCTTATATATTGAACCTTGGCTTATTTATTAACAATGATGATAAATTTTGAACTTGATAGAGTATAAAGCTGGGTATATATATGGTTTTGGTATAAACAGTCTTTACTCAATCATATTTCTCTTTCAGTTAGTTCATTTACACCTAACAATTGTTATATGTTATTATTTGTTTCTCTTTCAGTTAGTTCATTTACACCTAACAATTGTTATATGTTATTATTTGTTAGTACTGATAGACTTGATTTCATTAGAGTCTTGTAAGAAACAAAGTTTGTTCAATTTGAATACTTATTTGAAGATGTTATTTAGTTGGTGTCTATTTACTTGTATGTGTTGTACTTTAATTATAGCTTTAATATAATATAGAGAGGGTTAAGGATTAGGATTTGTTGTCTCTGTAGCTGCTACTTTCTTATTTAAAGTTGTTTTTGATAGACAAAATGATTATGTACAAAAGATATATTTTCAATTGCAGCTCAAGTACCTGTACTTCTTTACTTTGATGGAGAGTGGAAAACTACGGACGATCTTACTCATTTTTCTGCAAAGTCAAACAGCGGTATGATTGTTCCCCAAAATTCTACTTATGCCCAATTAGTTGATCAAATTTATTCTGCTACCGATGTTGACAAATCTAGATATGATTTATTGCTTCAAGCCAAGTATAATGCTCCTGGCATGATTGCCAAATTTTCTTATATAACTGATATAAAAAAAGATGTGGATGTGGAGTTCTTTTTACATGAAGCAGTTTCAGTCCACAACCGCACTCCATTGTGTGTATCCTTAGTAGAGAAGTCACTACCAACTCAAGAAAGTGTAGCTGTTCCAGAAATTGATGACCCCGACGTCTTCCCGATGCAGCGTGAGGTTTTCTTTGAAAATGACATTGAAGATGAACATTTGCGTCTGAATGTGGGGGATGATGCTGATGATGATTGGGTTCCTATTACCCAACCTAGTAGTTCTCGTGTTTGTATCTGATAGACACCCAAGCATCGCCAATGCCTTGTGTGCTGTTTTTCCAGAAGCTGACCACGGTGCGTGCACATATCATATCAAGATGAATATTATGGCCAAATTCAAAACCGATCACTGCCACGCCGAGTTTGGTTTGGCTTCTCAAGCATACACAATCTTGAAGTTTAATCAGCATTTTGACAAGATCAATGCTAAGGACCCTCGTATTGCTATGTATTTGGCAGATATTGGGTTTGAGAGATGGAGTCGTGCATTTTTTCCGGGTAAACGATACAATCAAATGACAAGTAATTACGCTGAGAGCTTCAATAGTCAAAGTAGGGAAGCTAGAAAGTATCCCATATCAATCTTAGCTGATTATTTAAGATTCACATTACAAGATTGGTTTAACAGTCGAAGAGAAAAAGCTTCCAATCACAATGAACGTTTATCTTTTTATTATGAAAAGTTCTTACGTGATCAAGCTGAGAAGGCCAGATTATATAACGTTCATCCACTTAACCGTTTCGAGTTTTATGTCCATGACGGTGAATCTGATTATAAAGTTGACTTGAGAGGAATGAGTTGTAGTTGTAGGGTATTTGATGTATCTGGTCTTCCTTGCACTCATGCCCTGGCTGCTTCACGTACCCATAGATTGGATGCCTATGAGTTCTGCTCAAGGTTTACTTTAGATTATTTGCTATTGAATTTATCTAACTAACTTTATTTCTCACATGTTCAATTGTCATGTTTCAGGTATTACTCAAGTAAAATGTGGGTCAATACTTACGCGGAAACAATATATCCAGTTTGTCATGAAGAGTATTGGGATATTCCAGAACATATCAAGCAACGAGTGTGCCTTAAACCACCTGTTAAGGTTAAGAAAGGGCGTCCTCAAACAAAGCGTAGGTCATCCCAAGGTGAAATTCGTAAGGTGCCGAGAAGATGTAGCTCATGTGGTGGTCAGGGTCACAACAGGGCAACATGCAAATCAGTAATGCCTGCACCCTCTACTGCAAGAGCTGCAAGAGCATCATCATCTCAGCCGCCATCATCTCAGCCACAAACATGAATATTGTCTGTGCAATTTTGAATATTGTCTGTGCAATTTTGAATATTGTATACTGATTATTGTTGTTGGTTTTCGAATATTGTATGCTGATTGATTGTTGTTGGTTTTCGAATATTGTATGGTGATTGAAATTTGTATACAGATATTTCCATACAGGTTGGCCATACAGTGAGTGACTCACGCATATATATTGCACAATGCTAATTCACGTGTATTGTAATGTAATTCACGTGTATAATTCACGTGTATTGTAATGTAATTCACGTGTATTGTAATATTACAATACGCGTGAGTTATATTGTAATACACGTGAGTTATGAATCACGCGTAATACAATACACGTGAATTATATTACAACCACGTGAATTATATTGGGATATTCCAGAACATAATACACGTAATACACGTGTTTATATAAGTCACGTGAATTATATTACAACCACGTGAATTATATTGGTATATTCCAGAACACAATACACGTAATACACGTGTTTATATAATTCACGTGAATTATATTACAATACACGTGAATTTTATGATACCTATTACAACCACGTTAAATATATAAACACGTGAATTTTATGATACCTATTACCACGTGAATTATATTACAATACACGTGAAATAATTCAGTGTTTACAAAACAATATACAACAATAATTCAGTGTTTACAAAACATGTTACAACAATAATTCAGTGTTTACAAAACAATATACAACAATAATTCAGTGTTTACAACTTCATGGCTCTAAAATCTGGTGGTACAACCTGACTGCCCACTTTTCTCTATATACTTGCATATTCTTTGATATGCAATTTTCTAGACCAAGTTTAGCAGTCAGGTACTCTAAATACATTAATACAAAAACGCCACAGTCCCCACTCCATTCTGCTTTTGGTACTTCAGGGTGTGGGATTCTATGAAATCTAAAAGTTTCATTTATCATGTTAGGATACCTGGCCATTTCAACTTCAGACATTGCTTTATGAAGGAAGGGCGGCAACAACTCACAAATGGCTTTCATGTATTTTCCTAATTCTTCATCATTGAAAATTGTCTGATCGCAATCATAAACATCAATTCTCCATTCTTGCAATCGAATAACACACAGTACCCAGTGTACGTTGTTGAGGTTGAGGGGGAAGTAAATAACATCAACACTGCTCCAACCGGGCATATGTTTATCTTCTCTACCCCAGTGGTAGTGGTAAAAGACGTCAGAGAAGGTATGGCCTTCTGGTTTTTCTGGATCAACCGAGTCAGCAACAAAATCGTCATAGTATGAAGTAACCAAAGGGCCAAACTGGCAATCTAAGATGGTGAAATCCTCCGGGTACGACTTAGGGTAGGCGACTGCTCTTGCTCTTAGCAGATAAATTGCTGCATTCATCTCCACATCAGTTAGCCACCTATTTAACCTCAGAATTGTAGTGAAGAACTTAAGGTCTCCAGCACCATCAGGGAGTTGAACATCTTTAAATTTAGGCCCTTTCGCAAATTCTTTCCTGAACTCTTTCTTCAGTTGCTCATTACAAGTCGACATAGGATCGACAACAATCGTCTTCTTTCTTGGCCGAGGGACGACGTAGGGACTAAGTACAGCTTTCGACGCCGTCCTCTTTCTCTTAAATAGGATGTGGGATGCATCTTCCAGTACCACCACATCCTCATCTATCTGCTTGTCCTCCTTCTTCTCTACCTTCTTCTGCACAACGAAATGATCGTCCACCTTCTTCTGCACCACCCTCCTACCCCTCTGCACCCCCTTCCTACCCCTCTGCACCCCCTTCCTACCCCTCTGCACCCCCTTCCTACCCTCTTCACAACGAAATCATCGTCCACCTACAAAGAAATCATTGAATTAGGCAACAAAAGTCTTCAATTAGTCCAAATGCAAGAATTGCATACCTCATCTTCATTATCCTCCACCCTCTGCACCACCCTCCTACCCCTCTGCACCCCCTTCCTACCCCTCTTCACAACGAAATCCTCTTCCACCTCCTCTTCCACCTTCTCTTCAACCTTCTCTTCAACATCATCTTCATTATCTTCCACCTGCTTCTCCACCTGCTTCTCCACCTGCTCCTCCACCTGCTCCTCCACCTTCTCCTCCAAATTCCCAACATTCTCCATTTCCTACAAAAACCAGAAAAGCCAGTCAATTAGTCCAAAGGCAAGAAATAGGCAAAGTGCGCGAATTGCACCAAATGCATGAAATGCATACCTCAGTATTGTGTTCCCCATCTTCAACTGTCTTCTCCATTTCCAACAAAAGCCCATCCTACAAAAACCAGAAAAGCCATTCAATTAGTCCAAAGGCAAGAAATAGGTAAAGTGCGCGAATTGCACCAAATGCATGAAATGCATACCTCAGTATTGTGTTCCCCATCTTCAACTGTCTTCTCCATTTCCAACAAAAGCCCATCAACAATTTTTTTCTCCACAACCCCAACATTGTCTTCCTCCTGTCCATCCTACAATAAACAGAAAAGCCTTCAATAAGTCGAAATGCAAGAAATGCACCAATTATATAAATGCAAGGAAATGCAAGAAATACATACCTCAACTTCATTATCCTCCACAAGCCCAACATTGTCTTTCTCCAAAATCAGCACATCATTGTCTTCCTCTTGTCCATCCTACAATAAACAGAAAAGCCTTCAATTAGTCGAAATGCAAGAAATGCACCAATTATCCAAATTCAAGGAAATACAAGAAATACATACCTCAACTTCATTGTCCTCCACAAGCACAGCATTGTCTTTCTCCAAAATCACCACATCATTGTCCTCAGTGTTCACCACATCATTCTCCCCTTGCTGTAGTTGCTTTAACATCCGTTTAATGAGAATTATGTCATCTCTCATTTCGGTTTTGATGAGCCTTATTTCATTTCTCATTTCAGTTTTGAAGAGAGTCAGTTCCTTTCTCATTACAGTTTTGAATTCATTTAGCTCCTTCGAAAGTTGATCCAATCTACATCTATCGTGGGGAGTTGTTGCTGTTGGAGTTGGGGGAGAGGATTCTTCGTCTTCGTCTTCTTCTTCTTCTTCGTCTTTTCTACTCGTGGCGCTCTCGACAGAATAAGAGCTGCTGGTGCTGGTGCTGGGGGTAGGGTTGCGGGTTCTTCTTCTTGTGGAAGGTTTGGCTTTGGCTGGAGTAATTTGTCTTTTCTTCCTCATGACAGTTTTTTTATGAGGAACTCCATCGTCAATATCTCCCAATTTCCTCTTTCTGCAGTCAAGATCAAAAAAGACATCATAAACATTACCTCCCATATCTTCAAAGTCATCCCCAACATATAAGATCTTCTCTTCTTCAGACAATTCCATTTGCTTAACAATCGTGCCTTGCAGGGCAGTTTGAAGATCAGAGGCAGTGCTCTTCCTCTTTGATTTGTACTGTATTATTCTTGGGCAGACAGGCTCTTCAGTTTGAAGGGTCGTTTTAATTGCAAGATTGGGGACAAAAGTTTGGATCACCTCATAAGTCCACACTTGTAAGGCTAGTGCGAACCCATATACGGTATAAGAAACATCGACATCTTTTTCTTTGTCTTTGTTCTTCTTCCCCGAGGCGGCATCCTTCTTCTGCAGATACAGCTGCCTGTAGCGATCAAGGTCTCTGCTCAAACCCTTCATGGTTGCTCTAAAGGCCACCTTTCCCCATGGAAAATTGAGGAAGGTGTCGATGTCATCGACCATGCTGAAGAGTTTCATATTTATTATCCTCCTCGGGTCAAGGGAAAAGAGATAATGGGAAACAAGGTATACCAGCCCCAATTTCCATGCATCTTCCCTATCAGAGCAGGACAGGAATTTTGAATGAAGGTCTGCTATTCTAATAAGTGGAATACGTTTAAAATATTTAAGAACCAAAGTTGGAGATTCTTCAACCTGGTTGAAAATTGTTTGCTCAGTAGGGAATCTCCCAAAATTGAGACCTGTAACCAATGCAAACTCCCTCATCCCGAAGCACAGCTCTTCTCCATTCACAAGGAACTTCATCTCCATAGAATTTGAGCTGGACTTCCTGAGGAGCATGTGGTGTATAATCATTCCTGAGAAACGCAGTAACGGGTGCCCTTTGAATAAGAATCTGAATTGGGTTTGCTCTACCCTTTCAGTTAGATTCATCTTGGCAAACTTGGCAGCAATATTTCCCATATTGGTTTTCCAGGATACCCTCCCAGCAAACTCGGGTATTGTAGTGGACTCCATCTACAAAACAAGGAAGAAGACGGGATCACCATGATAATTAGCAAAACAAAATAAGTATTTAATTAAATAGTAAGACCAACAACAAAAATGGAACAGAATAAATCATGACAGAAAATAGTTTGGTCCAGTTCAATCATAGCATCTAGTGTATAGATGCACATATATATTCCCGAGTCATCCACTCATCAAAAAGGATTTTACAATCAATGTATTCAATATAAGAACACTCATCTAGATGCAGCCTCCAATTAAACATATTAACACTTGATCAACTTTTAGAAATGCATTCAATCAAGGTAAAAGTGAAAGATATATTTGCTTCCTATAGCAAGTGCAATATGGTCCAAGAAAGTGAACATACAGTGTGGATCATTTATGGCTTTTGATTCAGCACGGCAAATTAGGAGCACGTGTTGACTAAATTTCTTAATATAACATCGAAACCTGTCTCATTGGCATTCTATTAAGGTGCAGTAAAGCAGCAAAAGTTAAACCCTAACCCTAAATACCATTTCTTCACAAGCACATAACAAACACGAAACCTGTCTCATTGGCATTCTATTAAGGTGCAGTAAAGCAGCAAAAGTTAAACCCTAACCCTAAATACCATTTCTTCACAAGCACATAACAAAAACGGAAATGTCATTTCTTAAACGAGAAATGAATGAATAAGCGTGAAATGCATGCATGCAGAATAAGAACACTGATACAATACTCGTCATATACCCTAAAAGCATTTACACACATAAACGAAACCAGAACCAAACCCTAAACCCTAAATACATCAATATAAATCAATATAAACGGAATAATACACATCAACACCTAACCCTAACTATTAAGCCCTAAACTCACCGGAATATGTCAAAAAGACGGTGGAAAGACGATGATGTCGAATAGACGGTGGAAAGTCGAAGATGTTGGACGAGGAACGATGTTGAGGAACGATGATCTTGATCGATGTTGAAGGAAGTCGGCAGTTGAGAAGACGTGGTTTTGGAAGTCGGAGTGGGAGGGAGAATCGGGGTGGTTTTGTTTTAAATTAGGGCCGAAAAATTATATATACGACTAAAGACGCGATTTACCATGGACGCGATTTAATCTGAATCGCGTGAGTTCATCACCGCGATTTAGATTAAATCGCGTGCATGGTAAATCGCGTACATTTAAAAACGCGAATTACCAATCACGCGTTTCATCTAAATCGCGGTGATGAACTCACGCGATTTAGATGAAACGCGTGATTGGTAATTCGCGTCTTTGAGCGTAAGAAATGGCGCCGAAGGGGTATTTCCGACATTTCGCGGGGCAAAAGGGCCCTTTTTGCCAACTTTAGTAGGCGGGGGCCCTTTTTGGAATTTCCCCTGTTATGGGGGCCATTTCATCAAATTTCCCGTGTCCCATCATTCCTTCTCCTATTCCCTTCCTTAAATTACCTCCCTTATTACTCCTCTTTAATATATACTTTTTAATAAAATATAATATTTATTTTAAATTTTTTATTTAATATATTAAATTATATACTTCAACCTATTATATTAAGTTTATTAACTAATATAAGTAATATATAAGAGTATAATAGTCTAGATGTATTTATTCAGATATTAGTTTTATATATTATTAAACCAACATAAATATTGAATACTTAAATTTCAATATTTCTGTTTGTTAATTTAATTTTTTATCTCTTAATATTTAAGTCATTAAGTATTTAAAATTCAGTATTCAGTATTCCGATATTAATTTTAAATTTTATCAAACACAATTTTTTTTTAATATCAAACACAATTTTTTTTTAAATAATATATTGATAAATATTCTTAATTATTTGTGTGTATAAATAATTATAACCTCCAATTGAGAATGTTGCAAATATTAGATGTCTACTAACTTAAGAATTCGAATGTACCCAATCCCAATTCCAAAGTTAATAAATCAAGGTCCATTAACTTAATAAATTAAAAGTGGTTTTGTAATATATAAAGGATTCTTTGAAATAATATATATATTAATTATTTTTACATAATTATTTTTACTATGTAAAAAATATTTTGATTTAAGATAATTTAGGCCAATTTTAATGAAATTAAATTATTTATCAATATAAAGTTAGGACTTTTATCAATTATAAAAAAATTAATTTGATTTTTTTTAATTTATTTTTAAAGAGAGGTTAGTGCATGAAGAGACAAAATATATTATTATGTACTAACTTGACGAGTATATATAATTATATTTTAAGATTTTAATTGTGCAGGTTAACTTTTTATAAATATATCTCTGTTTAAGTTACTAGATTTTCAATTCCGTATTAAATACTTTGTTTTTCTTAATATAATACAAATTTTCTAACAATTTAATACAATGAAGGGGTTCATACTTGAAACTTGAAACTTGAAATACACTATTAAAAATGGAGGTAAATTTTTGAAATTGAATTAACTTGAATTATTTTTCTATTTGTAAATATTTAATAATAATTTTAATTTAATATCATTTAAATCTTCAATCAATTAGTCTAATTGATTGATTTGCTAATGACTTTTCATTCTCGATCAGTTAGATAGTCTAATTGATTGATTTGTTACTAACTTTCCATATTTGAAGATAATTCTACAAGAGTAGTTAGTTTGATTTTTTCATTAAATAATACTAAATTAGTTATTAGAAACCAAATTTAAAAAAAAAACTCAAACCAACTTGAGTATTTAACCACCGGTAATTAACTGGGAATAGTATTTGTATACCACCACGATTTCACTCTGATTATGCTGATTATGCTGCCGGAAAAGTGAAAACTGTAAACACAATTAAATATATAAAATCACTTATATATTTATTTTTATAATTTTATAAGAGTTTTAAATTTAATATATATTATATTATATTACAAAATATATTTTTTTTTTATAATTTCATTATATAATTTTTATTTTTATTTTAAAATATGATATAAACGATGTGACGTGAGAATTATTTGAAATTGAACGAAACAAGAAAGATACATAGTGAATAAAATTCTTGAAGTAAAACGAGATAAATACATTCTCGTTTCGATCTCTTCATTACCATTTCTATTTGAGTGTGGATAAATCTACGAAATTTAAAGTTCACGGTGATGAAATGATTGAAATATTTATAGGCAAATGTTACATTATTTTTAGTAAATCAAGAGTATGTATATGAATTTCTTGGCAAACCAAATCCAAATAACAAGAGATGAGTTTAACTGAGCTCTAGCTTTTGATTTAGAATTTTCAGAGTTTGAGTATTCTATTTGTGATTATTTTTAATGTTTTATTAGCTGATGTATGATAATTGATGTAATGACTTAAATAATTTGTATTTTTTCATATATTATTCTGTTTAATCAATAAAAGAAAACTCCTATAAAAAAAACTAGAAAAGTTTCCGTTCGATGTATACGGATAAAAATATATTGTTACAACATCTTGCGTTCATCAAATTTGATGTTAAATTTAAAATATAAAATATTATTAGCCTATTTGGTTAAAGAGTTGTACTTGTTTTTGTTAAGTTTGCGAGTTCGAAACATACTTATAGCATTTTAAATTTTATTTTTAACCGTTTTAAATTTATGAGTGGGTCAACCCATAATTCGACCCAAATATCCATTTACTCTCACATATATATCTAAATTAACCACAACTCTCGACCCGACAATCCGGACACTTTCAAAATTAAGCAGCATTATATATATATATATATATATATATATATATATATATATATATATATATATATATATATATATATATATATATATATATATATATATATATATATAACATCAAAAAATTAATACATAAATAGATTGGCAGATTAGGGTAAAAAAGAATAACCATAACCGAGTTAGAAACGAGGTTATTAGCATTACAATGTTAAACCCTTTATCAAATTTTAATGTCATTATTAGATATTTTAAAATATAGTGTTAAATTTAAATACTTCTATTAAGTTTATATACAATATTTGATTTGTATGCTATGGAGCATAGTCACTGTCTAGTGGTTTCAACTTAAATCACTTGGTCCAACCCTTTTTAAGACTCTAGATGGTCCACATTCAACAACTTAATTGTTGGCTTTTAAATTTAGTGTAGATTATTTTATTAAAAAATAAATTTAAATATAAATAATTTTGGTTAAGATCGTTTTAATGATATTTCTTTTACATAGTACATAATGTATATAAGCGCGGTTTGAAATATATATTCCAATAATACACCATTTTTAGATGTTTCATTCATTGAAATATATATGCCAATAATACACCATTTTCAGATGTTTCTTGAGTGGTTAATTTGTTATAGTGTGTGTTCTAAGTTGAGGAAGTATTTTAATATGTCAAATGAAAGGAAAATCAAGGTTGGTTCTAGAGTAAGGACAAACTCATTTAATACAAATATATATATATATATTTAATTAAATTTATTAGTTTTTTTAAATACAAAGAAATATAGCATAATGATTGAAAACAAAAATAAAGAATTTTAATTTGATTATGAGTTTAAATCTCAATATAAACCATGTTTTTACAATTTGTTTTAACTATAACAACAAGGGCAATCCAATTTTTTTTTACATTTTTTTACTTTGATTGGGCAGCTCAAAACTCGGTGTCAGAGACACGAAGTAGATAAAAGAAATTATTTTCACTATTTCATTTAAATCGTGCACAAATATCACATTTTTCACAAAATGGAGTCATCTTGGCAGTGGCTCCGAGAAATAAGCAAGTTAATATTTTCTAGTGATTAATTGATGTGCGTGATGAAAATGTTTTTCATAAGCATTTATGCCCTCAACAAAATCTTCTGTTAACAAGATTACATGCATAGAAAGAGCTTTGTAGAAACTCATAGGTCTTGTTGGTTTTTTCTTTAATTTCAACTCTAATAAAAAAAATTATTATTTTATTATTTTTAGAATTCAAGATTGACATACTTGAATCCAAGAATTTTTTTAACTCTAATATTTAATCAATAACATAACTCAATCTATTAATAAATTACTAAAACATCCTATATTAATTTTATAAAAAATGTTCTATAAAAAATAAACTCACTTTCTCAACATTACTCGTTATCAACATTTTTTAACAAATCAATATTTATTTAAATAACTAAAAATCCAACAAGCTCTTATAAGTCTTTTTTTTTCTTTCTTTAATAATAACAAGAATGAAGATACAAAGTACATTAAAAATAAATTGATAACATTGTTAAAATTACTAAAAAAATGAAATATTTAAACTTTAGGGATAAAAGAAAACCAAGTCTGGGACCATTTTCACTCCCACTATGGTGGGTTTATGATCACAAAAAAAATATTTATTTTGATTAATATAAAAATATGACATGCTCTCTTAATTCCCTTCACTTAGATTTTCCCGTTCATTCTTTTCAAGTTTACTAAAAAAAATCAAGGTCGTTTTAACTCTAATTTTTGGATATCAATGTAGTGATTTCTAGCTGTAGTAGTAATGTTCTAGTATTGAAAAAAAAAAATCAAAGATCTTAAAGACTAGTTGAATGAATGACCCTAGTTGTTGGGGCCGGGACCAAATAGTGGCACATTGCTAGTGAATATCTGAACATGTGCCTGTCTGTTTAGGTATTGAGTAGTTTGAACATTTAATACCATTCATTCAATGCTTAATTTCTAGTGCTAGCTAGCTATTCACGTCCCTTCAATTAATAAGTAATATTAATTTTGTATACAAGAAAGAACGAATTCTTTTTTGATCTAATATTAATGCCGTGGTACAAAGGTAGCCTTAGAATATTCACACTTGGCATCATCTGCACGGAATCAAACAATTCTCTTTTTTCTTTCTTTTTTATCAGAAAATAATTGTGTCTTTTTTATACTTTATATATATATATATATTTATGAGGTTATGTGTTGGGTGGGAACATGGTAGGTGGTGGTTTGAGTATAGTAACATATAGGGTTTTAATCTTTTTTTTGGTATAAAGTCTTGAAATTTATTTCCAATCTCTCTCACTCACTCATCATCTATAATTTTGAAGTGGATTAGGTTAAGGAAGATGATGAGCAGTAATAATGTGGGTCTGAGTCCTGGAAATGTGCCAGTGAATCACGGTGGGGTTCATTTGAAAGACTTGGACCGGAGGGTTAGGACGACTGAGCTGGTGCTGAGATTTTGGGTTTTCTTTTTGGGTATTGTTGCTGTTACTCTCATTGTTACTGATTCTCAGGTCAGAGAGTTCTTTACAATCCAAAGGAAGGCCACATTTACCAACATGAAATCCCTAGTGTATGTTCTTCCTTCACTCTTCTCCATAGAACAATTTTTTGAATGATTTTTAACTAATGATGTTGTTGTATTTGTAGGTTTTTAGTGGCGGCAAATGCCATAGCAGCTGGATACTCGGTGATGCAAGGAACAAGGTGCATAGTGAGTATGGTTAGAGGAAATGTGTTATTTAACAAGAGATTGGCATGGGCTATTTTCTCAGGTGACCAGGTATTATTCATTTTTTTCAAATTATATGTTCATGTTCACATAAAATTTTACATCAAAATTAAACCCACTAAAAAATAGTTTAATTTGTCTAGAGTGGTTACTAAAGAGAACAAAGTTTATTCGATTCTCATCTTTGATATTGTTTTTTTTTATCCAAAACCCTATTTTAAAAAAAAAAAATCATATAAATGTTTTACATAAATCCTAGATAAAACCCCAAAAAAGTCCAAAATCAAACAACCTCTAAGTTTGAAGTTAGGGCATAAAACTTAGATCCAAACATATATGCATGTTGACCAAACAAACCAATACCTCTTGACCATGGTTAGTTTGATGGTGGCTGGCTGGCTTTTGACAGATATTTGTGGATACTTTTAATATGGGAGCATTTATATTATGGGAGCATTTATATTATGTTTTCAATGCTCGAAATTTAAGTTTGGACCACTATTTCCCCTTTATGGTTGGGCAATAAAAGACTCTGTGAATATCTATAAATTGTCCATTGAAGTTTGCTTTGTTTTCATTGTGTCATTATCAATAATTTAAGATTGAATTAATTGTTTATGTTTTATAATGTTTTCATTGTGTCATTATCAATAATTTAAGATTGAATTAATTGTTTATGTTTTATAAGTTGCAGGTTATGGCATACTTAACAGTAGCGGCAGTTTCAGTTTCAATGCAATCTTCAATGTTTGGAAAACTTGGGGAATCAAAATGGCAATGGATGCAATTATGCGATTTGTATGGCCAGTATTGTAAGCAAGCCGGAGAAGGACTTGCCAGTGCCTTATGTGCCAGCATAGGAATGGTTGCTCTTTCTGGAATTTCTGCTTTCAGTCTTTTCCGGTTATATGAATAACCTAGATTAATATATACAAATCCTAGTTAAAACTAATATATAATTAAACTTGTAATAATACTGCTATATATAGCTAGCTTAGCTAGTAATTACATGTTTTGGTTTTGTGTTTGTTTTGTTCTAGTATATGCTCTTGGTTTGTCGACAAAATGCATCGATTGATCACTATATGTGAACCAGAACCAGTGAATGAGTGTTTCTTTTGTCATTATCTAGTTAACATGTTTAATATATGTTAATTAACTTGTAGCATTAATTGTTATCATATATGATTTTTTTCCTCCTTTTAGTAGGACAACTTTTCATTATTGCTATTTTAATATGAGTCCTGATTACTTATGTTACATGTCATGCGTTAATTAGTTTCACAAATTGATAAACAAAATGTAAAATTGGAGTACATGAGATTATGTTATATATGCTCATTACTATAAGTATCTACCATTGTTTTTGGATTTTTTTTAAAGATCCACGAATTATGTAATAAAATTATTGAGATCGATGGGGTGGAAGAAATTTGAGATCTTTCGGCTTTAAAAGTCAGTTCTCGTATTTATTTGATGAGTAACATTTTAGATATTTGTAAGAAAAAAGAGATTGAAGCGAGACAACACATTAGAGTTATCTGACTAAGAAAGTGATATAAATTTAAAATATTTTCACGGGGTATCACAAGCGCAAGCGAATATAATGTGATTAATTCGATTTTGGTTCAGAGAGCTCTTCACGATTGTGAACCGATAATTTCGGATAGTATCGTGCAATTTTATAAGATTTTTGTTCAAAAAATCGTACACGGTCAGACCAAAATTGGATGGTGTGTCTTTTGATGATATCAATGATGAGCAAAAGGGTGTTTTGGAAGCTCTTTTCATATTTGAGGGAGTGAAAACGACAATACTGGGACGTGGTAGCTATAAGGCTCCGGGAAGCAATGACTTTATATTGGCATTTTTCAAAAACGCATGGTCGTTTCTTAAATCCGATAGCATGAAAGCGTTTGAACATTTTTTTCTTATTCTCTTTTTTCGACCAGAGTTGGAACTCAACGTTAATTTGTCTAATCCTCAAGGCTCCCAGAACCATCGATGTAAAAATTTTAGATCGATTAATCTTGTGTCGTCGTTGTATAAGATTGTATCCAAATGTTTGAACCGGTGATTTCGACTAATTAACTTTGCTTTTGTCAAGGGCCGTCAAATTTTTTACAAAGCATTTATCGCAAATGAATGTATTGACTCGACAAACTACAAGGAGAATAGTGTGCCTTTATTAAGTTGGATATCAAAAAAGTATATGATCACGTGAATTGAAATTTTTATTTGATGTCATGGGTAGAATAAAAATGGGATATAAATGGATTGGTTGTATTAGATTATACGTTTCGACGAACAAGTGCTTTGTGATTGTGAATGGAAGTTCTAAGGAAGCTTTTTAAAGCTCAAGGGGTATTAGACAATGTGACCCGTTGTCTCCATTCTTGTTTGTCATTGTCTTGGAACCGTTTTATAGAATATTGAAGTTTGCTAAATAAGTTGGTCTCATTAGAGGAGTGGATTGAGGGGCAAGGATGTCTCATTTTGCCATTTCTCATTTTTTCTTCGCTGACGATACATTGTGAATGATACAAGCAACAAAAAAACGTCAAACATCTACTGATATTCTATAATTGTTCAGAGCATGCTCTAGATTGAGGGTCAATATCGTTAAGTTTAATATTTTCATCTCGGACTTTGTTTCCAATAGAAGGAAAACATATTTTGCAAGTATTATGGGCTTCAGCATTGGAACATTTTTGTCTACTTATCTTAGTATGCCTCTCAGTACTAAAACACCTTCAATTCCTTTTGGGACCCGATCATCTCTAAAATAGAGAGGACATTACATATTTGGATGAGCAAGATGATTTTAAAAAAAGATCGTTTGGTCTTTATCAAGAATATATTGGTCTCTGTGCCCATTTTTATGATGTCTTTATTTCTTAATCCCAATAATGTAGTCGTGAAGATGAAAAAAAATATGTTCAAATTTCTTTGGGAATCCTCTGAGTCCTCTTTTGATCATTTGGTGAGTTGGGCTAAAGTGAAGTGATTCAAAAATCAAAGAGCCTTGAGAATCAGGGATTTTGATTCATTTAACAAAATTCTCTTGTCAAAATGATGCAACAAATTCCATTCGGAGCATAACTTTTTTTGGGCTAATATGATTAGCTACAAATATGAAAATGATTTGTCTAATGGTTCATTAGAGATAACCCCTAACCAGCTAGTTGTAACGTTTCAAGAGACAGATACTATGTGAAAGTCTTTTCGTGGACTGTGCAAATTCTTGGTAGGCGATGGCTCATTGATCATATTCTAAGATGTATTTGTGTAGTATCAAAAGTTTGCATTGTCATTCTCAACCCTTACTTTGGCCACGATCTATAGAAATATTTCAGTCAAGGACATGTTCGATCAACATTCGAATAGTTTCGTAAGTAGACCAGATACAAGAGAAGACTTTGATGTAGAGATAACCTTACATGAAAGGATGTTATTCTTAGTGGATCGCAAGTTGGTGATTCCTTCTTCATGTGATATCTTACATTGACAAGATATGAATTCATTTAAGGTTGCACATTGTTACACATTATTTACGGAGACTACTCCATATATACTTCATATGTGATAAGTTGTAGGATCCTAAATTTCCCTCAAAAATCTCATTTTTTGGATAGAGTATAATGTATGGAAGGATCTTAAGGGATGATAAATGCATGAAAAAATTGTGCATAAGTCGTTGCAAAATGTGTTGCGGAGAGGTAGAGACGACACCTCACTTTCTTTTGTATTGCAAAGAAGTGGCTGCGATTTTGATCATATTTTGGAACATTATTAGCATTGTGTGGATGATGTCTGAGTCAATCATCGGTTGTTAGGATATTTGGATAGAAACCATGAGCTCGGTTGGATTGAGTCGATGGGTTTTTATCCCGATTATTTATGGTGAACTATTTGGTTCAAAAGGAACTATAAGACGTTCAATGATTGCGGTCGACCAATGTGTTTACTCTATAACGCTATTATTATGATAAATGAAAGCTCTCTTTTGAAAAATCAGTGGATGCGTTCAGTGAATTCATTGATCTTCTTAAGGATCTCTAAGCTTGTTAATGTTAGGATTTATATTATGTTTGTTCGTTGTGAGCATTTTTTGTTTATGTTTTCATTATTTCTCTTAAATAGTTAATTCGTTGTATTTTTAGTGTGTTAGGATCGAGTACAACGATAAAGACGGGGGTTTGACTTTGTTGGACGCTTACACACACTTCGTTTGATATTAACTCTGTTAGAAGTTAATATTCGTTTATATTCTTCACAAGTCGTCACAAACTCTTGAACCGAGTTCAAGTGCGGAATAATTTGTTTAGACTTGAAACAATAGGAAAATGGGACTCAAAAGAAATTAAGAGAAGATACACGAGATTTTATGGATGTTTAAAGTAGAAGCTCCTACGTCACCTCTTCTTCTCAACCTTGAGAAAGATATTCACTAGAAGATTTGGTTTAAATACAATATTTGTACAAACTCAGTCGGACAACCAGGACTTAGATGCTGCCTATTTCCAAACTCTTAGCACACAAACACTTTGTTGAACAAAAATAGATTCTATCAACTTACAACACTGAATACTCACACAGAATAGGCAGTATGTAATAAAATTTTAATACTCTAGCAAACTTGAAAGCTTTTAGGACTTTGAGAGCTTGAGAGAGTAGTGAGAACAATTGGTGTTTTTGCTTGTAAAATTGATGATAAAGTTGATAAAGCTTATTGAACCCTTGTGAATAAAATTGTCCTTTGTCTTCTTAAGTATGCAAACTGCAACGGACATATTTGCTTCATAGGGCATCGGTCCTTGTTTGATTGACTGAGTTCCAGAATGGTACATCAAGGAGGATCTTCTTTGATTTTGTCTTTACTTGTATGATAGTAAGTCAAATTCTCATTAATGGGATTACAATGTACGAGGAACGTACAACTCAAAGGGTTTGACTTATCTTGGTTTATAGTAGTCTTTTATATGTATGATTTTGCTTCCGTGTCAGACTACTCATAACTAATGCTTATTCGTGAACTAAGGTTGATCAAATATAGGAAAGTTTTTAGTCAAAATGTCGAACTTGGAAATTACCGGAAGCGCCTAGTAGGACCGAAGTGGTAAAATACCGGGTACACTTAATATAAAGCTAAATTGATAAATTATCGGAGATGTTTATCCAAAAACTAATTGGGGTAAACTACCGGGTGAATCTGTTTAATATAATACCGACTTTGATATAAAATACTGGAAGACTTGAGGGTGAGATGAAACCGGAAGCGTTTATCTAGAAACCGATCTGGATAAATTACCGGATGCTTCCAATACTAAACTGAGGTATAAAATATTGGACGCGCTCCATAGAGTACCGACTTGATATAATACCGGATGCGTTTTAATATAAAACCGAATTCACAAACTACCGGATACATGTTTGTAAAATACCAAAGTCATAAACTACCGGAGGCGTATTTGTAAAATACCAAAGTTACAAACTACCGAAGGTGTGTTTGTAAAATACTGAAGTTACAAACTACCGGAGGCGTGCTTGTAAAATACCGGACGCGCTTCATTACAAAACTGAAATCATATATGACCAGACGCTTGTTAGCATAAAACCGATCTTATATAAAATATCGGATGCTTGCAAACTATCGTATACATGTTTCTTTGCATAAAACCAAAATTGTAAAATCGGACGCACTTTTCACATAATATCAGTTAGGAAAGATAAGTAAGCAAGAACTTGCTGTAGATTAAAAATGTATTTCTGTGTGTTATTACAATTACAAGAACATGAATTTATACAAAAATAAGGGAAACTAAAAGGTTAGAATGTGTAAAGGTTTTAAATACACTTAGTAGATGGAATATAAAAACCAAGAGACTAAGTGGGTTGCTCTTTAATGGTATAGTCTTTAATACCTTCCCTCAAACGAAACGGGGAGGCACACACCGTGAGTTTGTTACGCAATAAAGCTAATCGGTTTGACGTAAGTCCTTTGGTGAGGATGTCGGAAATTTGATCATTAGTAGGTATGTATCGGATGTAAAGAGCTTTTTGAGCAACACGTTCACGAACGAAGTGAAAATCAATCTCTATATGTTTCGTACGAGCATGAAAAACTGGATTGGCCGACAGAAATGCAGCATCAATGTTGTCACACCATAGAGTGGGAGGTTGAAGTGGGGAGATGCAAAGTTCACGTAGCAAGGATTGGAGCCAGATGAGTTCAGCAGTAGAATGAGCTAGAGCTCGATACTCAGACTCGGTACTAGACCGAGCAACAACTTGTTGTTTCTTTGAATTCCAAGAGATAAGATTGTCACCAAGAAATATGCAGTAGCCAGTTGTGGAGCGACGATCGTCCGGACAACCAGCCTAGTCGGAGTCAAAAAAGGCAGATATATCGAGAGAAGATGATGGACGAATGAGAAGTCCATGATGAGGAGTATGACGAAGGTAGCGGAGTATTCTTTTTACTTCAGACCAATGAGTGGTGGTAGGAGACTGCATGAATTGACATGCACGATTGACAGCAAATGCTAGTTCAGGTCGAGTATGTGTTAAATATTGGAGAGCACCAACAATGCTGCGATACAAAAATGGTTCAGGAAGAGTATCACCATCATGGCGAAATAAAGATGACCCAGAAGAGATTGGAGTATTAAGAGGTTTTGAGTCACTCATATTGGCTCGGATAAGAATGTCATTGATATATTTTGATTGAGAGAGAAAAATGCCGGAGGTAGATCGATGAGCTTCAATCCCAAGAAAATAGTGTAGTGGACCTAAATCTTTAAGAGGGAAAATATGGTTAAGTTGAGAGATGATTGAGGAGATGTGAGAGGAAGAGTTACTAGTGAATATAATATCATCCACGTAGACAAGAAATAACGATGTAATTTGTGGAGAGTGGTACATGAATAAAAAAGAATCATTTTTGGATTCTTGAAATCCAATGGAAAGAAGAGCAAATTTTAAGGTAGTATACCATTCGTGGGGAGTTTGTTTGAGTCCATAGAGTGCTTTGTGAAGTTTGCACACATGATTATGATAATCAGGATGAGTGAACCCAGGCGGTTGAGACATAAAAACTTCCTCATGTAGAGTTCCATGTAAAAAGGCATTACTAACATCGAGTTGATGAATAGGCCATTGCCGAGTGACGACAAGTGAGAAGATGGTTCGGATGGTAGTATGTTTGACAACTGGGCTGAATGTTTCAAGATAGTCAATGCCTTCTTGTTGATGAAATCCCTTTGCAACTAAACGAGCCTTATGACGTTCAATGGAACCATCGGATCTTTGTTTTATTTTGAAAACTCATTTGCAACCCACGATATTCTGCGAGGATCTAGGAACAAGAGACCACGTCTTGTTTTGAATTAGAGCATTAAACTCATTTGCCATGGCAGAACGTCATTGAGTATCTTTATTGGCGGTGGAGAAACATGTAGGTGGAGAGGTGGAGATGGTGGCAATGTTAGCATTGTGAAGGGCACGAGTTTTGGAGTGAGGACACTAAATCCGTCAGCAGCATCGACTTGGAGAAAAGCTTCAGGGGCAGAATTAGTTCCAGTAACAAATGGATAGAGACCATAACCTTTAAGGGTAGGTAAGATTTGAGATTTTCAAATAAGAAAGTTTTTGTGATCGAGTTTAATGGATGTGAGATTGTGGAAGAGATGAGTGGTTGAAGCGGAAGAAGATGAAGAAGAGGCCATGGATACAGAGGTTTGTTAAAACCGAATAATAGCTCTGATACCAAGTTATGAAAGATAAGTAAGCAAGAACTTGCTGTAGATTAAGAATGTATTTCTGTGTGTTATTACAATTACAAGAATATAAATTTATCAAAAAAATAAGAGAAACTAAAAGGTTAAAATGTGTAAAGGTTTTAAATACACTTAGTAGATGGAATATGAAAACCAAGAGACTAAGTGGGTTGCTCTTTAATGGTATAGTCTTTAATAATACCAAAGTTATATAATACCGATTTTGGAGATAAAACCGGAAGCGCTCCTTGATAAAATACCGAGGTTTGATCGCCAGTTTTGATCAACTACCGGGCAACTTTTCCTTTCCAATTTTCTTCAATCTGCACCGAATTGTTTTAACACAATTCAGTCTTTATTTATACACTTATAGTTAATACTTTTATTTAATATGGTGTGTTTGATTACAATGTGAACACTCGTAATTTTGTCGTTATGCTTAAACGACTATCAATTATAACATAATGCGCTAACTTTTTCAAAAAAAAATAATAATAATTGAGATTAAGAAGTGATGAATTTTGTGGAAGCTCAAAATGACTCAAAATTAAATGTATATAAATATTCCTAACTAGTAAACTTTTCAATAAATTTTTATTTTTTCAAAAGGTCATATAAAATATTTATTAAGCTCAAAACTACATAAAAAAAAAAATAAATGACCATATAAAGGGAGTGCAAGAACTATGTGTTTTTGTTAATTTCTTAAAAGAATGATACATGATTCAAGAATTGATAGATAAAAAATCTAGAAACATTGTATGTTGTGTGATGGGAATGAAGAAATAACTGATCATCTCTTCAGGAACTGTTCATTTGCTTCGAAACTTTGAAATAAATTTACAAAAAATATAGAGATGACCAGATTCTCAGGAGACTGGAAAGAAATCAAGGAAGTGGCTGTGAAGAAAGCGAATGACACAAAGTTTAAGTCAAAGATTTTCAAATGCAGATTCGGCTCAACAGTTTACAACATCTAGCGGGAGAGAAACGCGAGGACATTCTCGAGGAATCGAAAAAGTTTGGAGCAGACCTGAGATGATATTGTAACTGACTGTAGCGCGAACATCTAGATGTGGAGAAGAGCCCCGAAAAATGAACAGAATTGGAACATCTGTGGGAACTGGAATGTATCATATCAGGAAGTCACCAAAGACGCTGCTTTTTTAGCGAGATAAACGCAATTTAAATTTGTTTGTAATTCTGATGATTGTTTTTAATTCATTTGTTTTTAGACCGTAACGAACTTAATTTTCCTAGGCTTGTCTAGAAAAATATAGAAACTCATCTGGTTTTTTTCCTGTTTTTTGAGAATTTTAATGAAATGACGTTGAAACAACATTTTGTAGTTTTTGTAGTTGACGTCCTCAAAAGTATATTTGGAGTTATAATATATCAAATATGGTAAAAAAGAAATGCATGAATCTTCTCGAGGATAGACGGACAAATAAACAAATTTGGTGAGATATTCGAACTAATGTGCATGACTTCCAAGTGAAGAAGAATCTCCATCACCCAACATAACTAGAAAAATGTAAATTTCTCAGTATTTATTATGTCATAGTCACAAAAACTACCCAATATAATGCGCAATAATTAGATTCATTTTGTTATTATTCTTAACATTCCGTTATAATTACTTAATTCAATTAGAAAATTCTTAATATGTTGAGACAATTATTTATTTTATGTAGAAAAAATGATTATATCTTTTTCCTGATACAATTTTTAATAAATGAAAACTATAATTCACTTCTCTAATTAAAAAATAAATAAAAATTTATCAATTCACAACTGTCAAATGTCAAAGACTCTTCTATTTTATTTTCCAATAAATTGTGAGACACAGATGGTTCTATGTTCTATTTATAACATTAAATAACTCCGCATTATCGGTCTAGTTTATCAACAGAAAAATGCAATTGACATTTTACCCATTTGTATCAAGCTCAAACTTGTAAGTGGATTTGTTATCCTTTGAGCTAACACCGACTTATAATTTTGTTTATGAGTTGAGGGAAAATTGACAAAGTCTTGGAGAAGACAAATATTTGAAGGCATGATCGAACTCAATTAGTGCTAAAACTTGGTTAAAACATTTATTGTTTCCAACCAATGTCTCCTACTCACCTCATCAATCGAGTGGATGCGGATTTCATCATCATCATTGGACATTGGGTAAAATCCATATCGATTAATCATACTCTAGAATGGTCGAAAGAGATGGCCGCCAACTCTGTTGATTTCGTCGCTCTTTTCTACCTAGAAAAGATTGAATCGAAAATTTGTAGCTCTCATGTAACTCCACGCTCCTCAAGAAGTGTTCTAGTTGATGCTTGTTCACAATGATCTTCACCACTTGCCCTGTTCTACACTTATCGTCGTGATCATGCTCCATTTTCTGAGACTTGGGAGCCGAGTTGCATGAATCATCTAAATAGAAAACATCCTCCCCGGCTAGAGCTTTATGGCTTTGTGATGGGCTCATCTTCATGACTTCTGTTGTTGAATGAATGAATTCTTCTTCTTCCCCTCCATTGAAAGGCAAGCATATGATGATCTTCTTTGGACATGTAGAAAGAAATGCATGAATGCAATTTCCCATTTTTACATTAAATGTACCACAACCAGATCAAGAACTCTCTGATCTCCCCCATATGTATATTACCCTACTATTTGCAACGTGGGGGGCATATCTTAGGCCTTTAGTTTGCTTAACCAATTAAAAATGTGAAATGAGAATCAAGTGTTTGGATTTTTTATTATAAAATTGAATGTGTATATCTAATCAAATGACTCCAATTGATTATTTGATTGTTCTTTTCTAACATAAATAAACAACTTCATGTGTGTAACCTTAGTAAACAAATATAGTATCAATGTGAAAACAAACAACCATAAAATATGTACAATGTTTTCCAAGTCAATAGAGTCTAGAAACAGAATGAGGTACAATGCACCAAATTATCATTTCTTTAAAGATGATACTGACTAGAAAACAACAATCAAACTAAATTAATTTATTTTAATATTTAAATTAGAGTTTATTCTATAAGAAAGTTAACACAAGTACACAAACCTTTATATGATAGTGATTAAAACCCAAAATAAACCATACAAACATATTGCATAAATAAACATTCTCATATCATGTCCCATACAAAATTGTTATCTATCAAGATAAGCTACTACATTAATAAATAATAATAATAATAAAACAGATTACCCAAGACATTATCTACTTACTTAGCCGCAACAACAGCCTCCAGAGCCTCAGCAGCTCGCCTAGACTCCAACCATGAAACCGCAGCAACTTTCGTAGTCAAAAACCACCCCACCTTATCCGTAGCCTCGTGAAAAGGGGCATCGAGTTCCTTAAGATGAGTTTCGAAAACGCTAGCCAATCCCTTATCCGAATACTTATGCTTCCCATGCCCCGTATTAATCCCTAACATCGGAGGAAACTCCTCCCCTTTCTCCAACGCTCGCGACAGATCGTTCATCCAAATATGAAGCGCAGTCAAAGCCGCACCCAGAGATAAACTCTTCAAATGAAGAGACCATTGTGTGGATGTCTTCATCTGCAAATCATTGTAAATCCCCATCCCCATAGCTACTTCCAATAACTCGCAAGCTTTCTCAAGCATATCCAAATTCACGCAAAGATCTATCAAACAGTTGCAATAAGCTTTCTTAACAACATTACTAATCGAACCCAACAATTCCTTCGCCTCCTTCTTTAACACCTCACTATCAGCCGTTCCAAGAAGAACGCCATTCACGAAATTACTTAGCTTCGTATTCGCCTTCTCCACACAACCTATCAGTCTCCCAAGCTCCTCTTTCGGAGTTTGCGTCATCACGTTTAGTAAACAACTGCAGAAACGATCGTCAGGCGTAATACCGAGCTCCATAGTTAGGTCAAACATTCTCACAACATCGTCAGTTAGATTAGCTTTCCCGTAACATTGGATTAACGATGTGAGAACAAAGATATTCGGGTTAAAACCAGATTCCTTCATAAGGTTTAGCATTGCCTCGGCTTGTAACACTTTCCCACAACACGAATAAACCGTGATCATCGACGAAAAAGTCCAAGTATCAGGCTTACACGAACCCGACTCGTTCATATCCTCGAAAATCTCGGTGGCTTCTTCGACTAAACCTAAATCAGCGCACATGGATAATAACGTGTTGTACAGAGTGACGTTCATTTCCATTCCTTTCTTCCTCATTTGTCTATAGATGGTAAGGGCATCTTCTCCATATCTAGCCTTACCATAAGCTCGGATCAGGGCAGCGTGAGTGGCCCAACTCGGTTCAAATCCGTTTGTGGTCATCTCTTTGTAAATAGTCTTGGCTTGCCACGGTCTCTTGGCTCTTCCCATTGCATCTAACAATGTGTTGTAAACTACCACGTTTGGTTTAATGTTTAAAGCTTTCATTTCTTCGTATACATTTAAGCAACCGTCGAAGTTAAGAGACATGCCATAGATTTTGATTAGAGTCGAGAATGTGACTGCATCAATTCGCCATTTCTCAGCCCGGGCACGATCGTATAGTTTTAGAGCCATTTCGATATTCCCCGCACGACCATAAGCGTCGATCATCACAGTGTAGTTTACGTCGTCCGGTTCGCATCCGTGGGTGGGCATTTTCTCAAACCATTCAACTGCCTTTTCAGGGAGAGATGAAACCCTAGCGCAGCTGATTATAGTAGAGAATGTGACCTTATCAGGTTTCACTCCTCTCTTAAGCATTTCGTCGAACAGGTTCTCTGCACCAGTAAGATCCTTGTTTTTCTTGAATACTTTCAATGTTACATTATACAAGATGACCTCTTTTGTTAACTTAAGCTTCTGCTGAAAGTATTTGAGTGCTAGAGTAGCGGTTACAGTACTAGACATATTGTTTAAAATAATGACAGCGTCTTGTTCAACCATCATATCGCCTAACCCAGATAAAATACGGAAAACTTCTTGTTCTAATGGTGGGCATGAATTTAGTGATTCGGCTAATTCAGATAGGAAAGCGTACCTTGCATCGTATGAGTTAAGACGAAGCTGAGATGCCCTAGCGCTTCTTGGATTGATCCATACGTTCTTGGAGGAGGAGGAGGAGGCGGTTTCTACGTCTGGGAGAGGGGAAATGGAAGAAGTGAAGGAATTGAAATCGTGGGTTTCTTCTGAAGTTGGTTCTTGAACGGAGAATTGACTGACGCGGAGTGATGTTCTTGAGTTGAGATTGGTATTGTCGCATTTGAGAGTGTAATTCAATTGCTTTAGAGAACGAAATGATTTGAATGAATCGAATTTGAGTGAGAGAAGAGCTGAAGGTGAGGAAAAGACATGGCAATCCATTTTTCCTCCTCCGCCGATCGAGAAGAAGAAGAAGAAGAAGCTTAACCCCTTATCCCCTTATCCTGTGAACATTTTCTTCTTTAAGATTAAAGCCTTTTTTTGCCCTCAAACTATTATTACTCCGTCTTTTTTAACCTTAAATGTTTTTAAAATTTATCTGTTTCACATATATTCTATTTTTTTTTTATTTTGTAAATGATTAGAATACTTGAATTAATTATTTCTAGACATGAGATTTTATTTTGTGAAGATGACTTATATTTTTTTCCTTAAAATTATACTAAAGTTTGGGAAATGATATAATCATTTTCGACAAATTAAACAAATACATCATACATTTAAAAACAAGTAAAATAAACGTAACGGATATATTTATAAAACTAGTTCGGTTAAACGTTTATTTAAATTTCTCTCTTTTTTTTATTAATAAATTTCTCTCAATTTTTTTTTTCTTCCTTCTTATATTCATATGTTATTATTTAATATTTGATTATTTTAACTATTTTTTTATTATTATTTTGCATTTTCCTTATATCATTGATTATTTTAAAATTATTTGATCTCTTTTAAAACTAATACTCGAATAACAGAGATTCGTTCATTTAACAACAAAAAAAATCATTGAATTAGATAATAATAAATATTAATCTATCAAACACCAAAAGAATAATAATCAAGAAAAATTGTAACTCAATGTTTTGTTTATTATTATTATAAACATTTATAAACATGAATAAAATTTAAATTAGGAAAACTATTAATTTTATTTTCTTTTATACTAAAAAAACCAAAATAAAAATCTTCAAAAAAACATTACATAGAAAAATCGATAAAAAAGAGAAATTAATTAATTAATAAAAAATAATAATTATTAATTAATAAAAGAAATTGAATATTTAATTAATAAATATATAAAATTTTAAAAATAATAATAACTATATTTTAACAAATTTTGTATAATCCATATGTTTCTATAAATTTAATTATGTTTAAATGAACTTTTTTTCTTAGAAACAATAAAGTTATATATATGTCTCCTATTATATTTGATGGTTTTGGAAAATACTTAAGCGTTATATTTGATGGTTTTGTAATTCGGCATAATCAATACTCGCGACGTCGGCCGACAAGACGAGCTCAATAGGTCTATGGGATACTGCTCTTCTCTTCTATTTTTTTTTTTTTTGACATGATCACTCAATCCTTAGCCCATGGACTAGAACCTTCTTTTTTCTTCTAAAAATAAATGGCTGGGACAGCTCAATCCTTGTGGCTCCACTTGCTATTGATGTAGTGCACATCAATTCAAATATCATATCAAATTTGTTATTTGTCGATATAATCTTTTTATGTTTATTTAGCGAGATGATATGAGTTTGGTCTTAACTCATATACCCTAATTTCTACTTTTTACTTTTTTGATAAAGAGTTCTAATCATGTTTGGGCAGAGAATGTACTGTCTTTTTTTATAAGACTGTCTTATGACAATGTTTTTTTTTTTCCTATGAATCTATGAGAAGCATTTGAAAACATGAATTGAAAATCTAAAGATATCCAACTCAAACTCTTAACTAAATCTATTCCCAAATATTAAAACCCCATATGCACAAATTATATAAACAAATCTAACAACATCCATTTTTCACATGATTATGCAGCCTGATGAATTTTCTTCATTGAAATAGTCATTCTGTTTATTAACATATATGTCTATGGTAACTAACTGTAATCCCCTTCAAAACCATAAGTATCCTTAATATGCACCAACTACATTCTTTAGCAAATTACAAAAAGAAATAACAACATTCCGAGATTGTAAAACCCAAAATACTATAAACATTAGATACCCTTAACTCAAGATTTCACATGATTGTGCAGCCAGATTGATTTTCTTCATTATTATAGCCCGATCCTCTATAAGCCCCATGATCATAACCATAGTAACCATAGTTATCACTAACAGGCACTGGCTTCCAATACCCTTGATTATAACTTGGCTCCACAGGTCCTGAATGATACCCTCCATAATCAGGCATGTAATAAGGGTATCCCATTGGAGCTTGAACCATCATAGCAGCAGGAGGCATCACTGCAGGAGCTTGAACTAGAACTGGAGCTGGAACAGGAACATGAACTGGAACTGCAACTTCTTTAGGCTTATCGGGTTTTGGTTTGTCATCTCCTTTGGGCTTATTGGACTCTTCTTTTGGCTTATCGGTGGCAGGTTTAGGCTTTGGGGCTTCTTTGATCTCAATACTCTTTATGGTTTTTCCTCCTTTCTTAGCTATCTTGTTGCGAATCTCCTCTGGATTGCAACATACTACTACGGTTATGTATACTGTGTCATGTTTTTCGTCGAATACCTGATTGCTTACTTCTTTTGTTTAGAAGAGCAAGGATTACAAACAACATAGACACCAAATTTGACTCAGTTTTTCTTCATATAATCAAGAATGAACAAAATTAGCTACTCACGAGGAAATTGGCCGAGAACTTTCTTGATCTTCTTGTAGCAACATGGGCACTTCAAGTCGACTTTGAGAACCATATCTGTAGCCTGTTGATTACAAAATCACAATCAGTAAGTGTGATGAAAATGAAAACTGTTGAATAAGCTTTTGGGTATACCTTCTCTGGTGCCATAGTGATGGAACTTGGAAGCTTTGGATCTGAACTTCAATAGTAATGTGAATGGGATGATTGAGTGTTAGGAAGAGAGGTGAACTAGAGAGAAGATTGTTGAAGAAAAATGAGGAAGACGGCAAGCTTAAGTAATGCAATGAAAATGGAAATAGAAATGAAAATGGAAATGAAAATGAAAATGGAAATTTTGTATTGAGAAGTGGCATCGTGCAATTTTGACTGGAAGACACCAGGCAGCCTCACCTTGGACCCCTTAGTGCGGCTGTTTTAGGGATGGGACCACTTCTAACTCTTAGGATTTGTTTGTTTTATGTTGTTTATATGTGTTTTTTACTCTTTCTTCTTTTTTATTTTATTTTTTTAACTCACGATACAACAACTATCTCCTAGGACAACCACTCATCCTCTCTTCTAACTTAGCGATAAAACGCGATGAATATCCATAACGTTCTCGTGGTCTTTGGTCCGAGTTCGAGTTAGATTGGTCTTATCAAATTTATTAAATGTGTTTGCAAGGTATAACATTGTTACTTATTTTGTTAATTTTATTTTAGTTACATTAAATTTAATTATTAAACTATAATAGAACACTTTTTCATATATTTGTTTTGTGTAATACCTAATCATCACCTAAAATAAGAAAGATAATTTATTACATATAAAAAAAATAAAAGGAAGGTTCTGGAGAAGTAACTTGGATAGGATCGATAGGTGAAAGTAGTAGAAGTTGTGGGCTTTATCCTCATGTGAGCCGTACACGTGTCAGAAGATAAATGTGTAACGTGTCAGAAGATAAATGTGTAAACGTGTCAGAAGATCAACGTCATTTCCTTAAGAAATCAACGGTCCCATGTTTCCATTTTTACAATTCAACTTGAGATTGTCGGTTGTTTTAAATTCACTGCACCAAACCATAAGCTTGAGATTGTCGGTTTTTTTTTTTTTAAATAATTTTATTATTTATATTATAAACTAAAATAAAAATTAGTAAGATAATTCAAGTCAAAGATTTTGAAGAGATCTCTAACTTAGTTTCCAAGCCATTTATGCCTTGTTTCGATCTAGGTTATTTAGAAAATGAGAATGGGATGATTTTTAAGGATATAAGAATATTTTTTGGTAAAAAAATTTGAAGATATTAATTTATAATGATAAAATAATAATAAATTAACATATAAAATATTTTATTTAATTAATTAAATTATGTAATTGATAAAAAAAAAAGAGTGAAATAATATATATTTTTGTTACTCGTCTTCGAAATCTTTTTATCTGAAACTTTCTCCTTTTCACTAACAAGCATTTCTCGTATAATAAAAAGGTCATCAATCTTATCGACTATGGAGGCCAATGGCTTCCTTAATGCATTAACTTCCTTTAAGAAACAAAGAAACAAATGCCCTCTTCTCCTTCATAACCAACTATAACTATCATCACCATTTCGAACTTGGATTAATGAAAAAATTTAAACCATTTCTCAAACAAATTTAATATTTTATTCATTAATGAATTTGGATTGTTTTCATGAGATTCAACCTGCATTTAAGACATTAAAATGGCTTACCTTTTGAAAAAAAAATAAAATAAAAGATGAAGATGACATTCCATATTTTTATGTGGCAAAAATCATTAGTGGTACTCAAATTTGGTATACATTTGACCAATTCAGTATATATAATCAGACACAAAATTTTAATAAACATATAACATTTTTTAACCAAGTTATTTCTAACTTATGTTTATTTTTAAGTTTATTTATATAATATATAAATAAAAATTGTTTAAACTGAATACAAAAAGTGATTAGTGACTCCAACTAATATTTTTTTCTCTTTAAAAAAAATTATTCAAAACGTATTCAAAAGAAATCGAACTTGTAATTTTTTATCCTAATCCAGCTCTTGCCTCCAACTAATATTATGACAACTAAATATGACATTTAGTTTTTTAGTTTTTTTTATGTACTTTTCTATTTAATATTTTTTTCTCTTGTGAATTTTTATTTGTTGTTGTATTATTATCATTGACTTTATTTTTATTGTTTTTTTTTCAATCATCAACATTTTAATATAACAGTCTTTATTTAAAAAAAACGAATTAATTTAATTTAATTTTTGTTTGAATAGACGACACGAGACCTAAGTTGTCTGCATATATTTAATTGTTCCTTGAAATGAGTTCACATTGAAAGAGAGAAAGTTATCATCCGATTTCCGGCCGGCCGATCAAATTGAACGCCGAGAAATTATGGCGATGAAGAGAGTGAGCGAAATAGAGGAAGAGAATATTAATACTAGAGAGAGAACGCCGGCGTTGGCACCGGTGAAGGAGGACGACGACGTCGTTTATGTGGTAATCTCCGGCGAAGAAAAGGGCGGTAATAGAAGCATGGACGCTCTGCTATGGACACTGAAGAATGAAGTTGCAGAGATCTTTCTAGTTCATGTCTTCCCTGAGATCCGTTTCATTCCGACTCCATGTTAGTATTCATCTCTTCCTCCATTCATTTTCTTAATAAATATATTGTTTTATCAATTCATGTTTTCCTTTTTTTTATAATAATTTTAAAATTAATTTATAAACATATATGTTCAAACATGAATGGTTGATTGAATGTATATATAATTGTATGTTTTTAAAATTTTTATCAAAATATTATCAAATTTGTTAGGTATATCATATATGGTTTCATATAAAATTTTGATAAATATAGTAGAGATTGAATTTATTCATATATTTATGGTAACATATATTTTTGATAATTTATCATTTTTGTATAGACATTTAAAGAAAAAAGTATCCTATTATTATTACTATTTTTTTATTTGAATAGAAATAAAACTAATTTCTGCATCATATTTTTTAATTGTAATTTTAAAATATGGTATTTTTTATTTAGGGGTAGTCTTTAGAGACTTGATGGTTGTTTGGCAGGGATTATTTGAATAATAGAGAAAAAAAATGATGATGATAATTTTTAAGAAGTATTGGTAGAAAAAAAAAATATTGATATATATTAATAAAATAAAAAATAATAATTTTAAGTAAAAGATATTTAATATTTTGATAAATGAAATGAATGATTTAATAAATAAGAGTGAGGGTGAATTGATGTTTGATTTTTTTGGGTTATTTAAATAACAAAAATCGAACAAAATTTTAGAAGATAATATATAATGATAAAATAAAAGGTAAAAAATTTAAATAGATGTATTTTAATATTTTAGTTACTGAATTTAGATATTTTATTTTGATTATTTTAAATATTTCAAACTTAATTAGGCTGATAAAATATTAATAATATTTTGTTGATTATTTTGAGAAAATAATTTTTATTTTTAATAAAAAAATTTATATATATAAATAAAATATAAAATAAAAAATATTTTAATATTTTGATTAACTATTTGAATGATGTGATTGATAAGGGAGGAATGATACGATGTTTTTTACTTTGTTTGAAACTCAAATTGAATAAGGCTTCACTATTAATATAAAAATAATATCATTTTGATTATAGAAAAAATCATTTTCTTGATTAGATAAAAAATAAAATTAAGAAAGACTTTAGGGTCCATTGATTAGAAGGAAGAAAATGACAATGCTGACTTTTCCTACTATATGTATATAGAGTAGTTGTTGGTCAAGACTTGACTTGTCTGGTTGTGTATAGTCGTTATTGTTGAATTGAATGGCTCTTTTTTTTTTCAAAATAAATTAATTAATTGTTAGCCTTGGAGAGATCATACTCAATTTAACTTACTTATAACATATACATTTAACTTTAAATTACATAAAAATAGATAGATAGAATTCAGAAAATCATACCTTTAATTTTTAAGACTAAATTACCCTTGAGATTAAATGTATCATTATTGATCTTATCTGTTTCTTTCTTGTTTGGGGTATGACTAAATGGTAATTAACTATTCGAAAGTGGGAAAGCTTCCAATAAATCAGGCAAATCCCGAGCAGAAGCAAATTCTCATGGAACAAGAACGAAATAAAAGACGCGAATATCTTTTTAAGTTTCTTAACTTATGTTCTGAATCAAAGGTACATTTTTTTTATATCTTTAAATAACAATACGAGAAATCATATCATAAATTAACGTAATAACAATTTGCAGGTTAAAGTGGACACGATCCTGATAGAAAGCGATATGGAGGCTAAGGCAATACTCGATTTGATTCCCATTCTCAACATTAAAAAGCTCATCTTGGGCTCCCCAACCAAATCCTCCCTCAAGTATATATACATATTGTGTTATTAAAATTGATTTTGATTGACGTTAATTGAATGAATGATGAATATATCTGATTACAGAAAACTGATCAAGCTGAGAAGGAAAGAAAATGGGGTGGCTGATAAAGTATTTGACAAGGCACCACATTTCTGTCAAGTGAAAATCATCTGCCAGGGTAAAGAAATCTCCAAGTCTATAGGATAATAATTATCGGCGCTTTAATATGCGTCGCAAATATATTTGTGACGTGTTATTCAACATTGTTAACTAATAGCGACACTTATGTGCCGAAAAATGTCATTATTTGCGTCGGTAAAAAATATTGTTAACAGGTCTGTAAATTCAAACCATCCTTTAAATCATATATCATAACAAAAATTAAGAACAAGCCATCACTTAAATCTAGTAAAGTTTGGTTGAATGAAAATGACTATAATTGGACTACTCACGGAATGAAATTGTTGTGTCTCACATTAGGTGTGGGGCACATTTTATCTTATTTTATTTAGTTGTGTTTTATTACACTTTAATATTGTTAGAAGACTATATAGCCTTACAAGTTTCATTATTACGGGGTACGATGATATTTTGTAAATTTTTTTAATTTCTCACTAATTACAAGTTTATCTTGAGCCATTACTCATTAGTATAGTTTTTTGTGTATCTATTTCGATCTCTTATCTTCTCTTCTCCCTCGATCTTACTTATCTTTGTTTACACAATCCTAACGGGTCGAAACAAAAATTTTCCAAATACAATCACATGGTTATCTTATCAATCTTTTTCTTTTATAAACATTCAAAGCAAAATTCTTTTCTTCCCCAACCCTTCTATATTTTAGGGTAGGTTGATCAACAGAAACCAAAACCCATGTAGGTGACTATTAGGATTTTTATCTCCCAAATCCAACATGCTTGAAGCAATATGTAAAAACGCAAAAGAAGAACACAAGAAGACACAGATTTATAGTGGTTCACTTAAATTGAGCTACGTCCACTTCAGCCACAACCAGATTTCACTATGAAGAAGAATAAGAAAGAATACGAGTTTTTGCCTTACACTTTATCTCTCTCGAATTATGTCTATAAAGTATAAACCTTTAATAATCACATGTTTATAAGATAACATTCAGGTAATAAACCTAAATAATTGTTGATCAGGCCCAAGCCCAAAACCAAATACAAACTCAATAAACTCTAATTAACAATGTAGAGTTTATTATAAGTGTAGGTTTCATAACTCAACAATCTCCCACTTGGAGACTAACTTCATCATCTCTCGATTGGTAGCGACTTTCCATCCGGTGTCTTAATGAAGAAGACCAACTGAAGTTGCACACAACTTCAGTTTCTCATTTGTCACAGCTTTCGTCAACATATCAGTTGGATTCTCACTCCCGGGAATCTTCTCAAAAGCTAATACTCCATCTTCTAAAACTGATCGGATGAAATGATAACGAACCTATATATGCTTCGTCTTTCCATGATAAACATGATTCATTGCCAAATGAATGACACTCTAACTGTCGCATCGCAACACACTTCCCTCGTAGTCTTGACCCAATTCTCGCAAAAAGGGTTGTAACCACATCATCTATTAACAACCTCTATTATAGCAACATACTCTATCTCACAACTAGAAAGAACAACAATCTTCTACAATTTTAAAACCCAATTGATTGCAGTACCTCCCAAAGTATAAATGTACTCTATTGTGCTTTTCCTACTATCAACATCACCACCATTGTCAGCATCAACATATCCTTCCAAACTCATATTAGACTTTTGAAAACACAAAGAGAGACCCATATTTCCTCTTAAGTATCGTAGTATCTACTTTACTACTTCTCAATGTTGTCTACCCGGAGAAAAAGCGCAGAAAGTAGAATGGGCTCCTCTTATATGGTCAACGAAGATTATCCCTCGACACCAGTTCATCCTATGGCTCGCCTTCTGGGAAAGACTCAGCACTCATGATCGTATCAGTAAGTATATGAGCATCCCGGATTCGAGTTGTCTTCTATGCATAGGAAATGAAGAAACCATAGATCACCTATTCGGGAGATGCTGTATTGCTTCGGAGCTTTGGGACAAATTCTATAAAAGCCTGGAGCTGATCAGTTTCCCGAGCGAATGGAATGAAATTAAAGAAGCAGCACTACTCAAAGTCAAGGGAAATAGATTTGCAACAAGCGTGTTCAAGTGTGGCTTTGGAGCAGTGGTGTATAACATCTGGCAAGAACGGAATGCAGGGGTATATGACAGAACCCGCAGGAGCATTGACGAGTTCTGGAAAGATATTGTATCGGATTGCAGCGCCCTCGCGGGAACGTGGAGAAGAATTCCAAGCACGGAGCAGAACTGGAATATCTGCAAGAACTGGAATTTACCGTTTTTTAAACTCACTAGAATTGAAAGCATTGTAAACAAATGATTCATTTACATTTTTAGCTTTTTAGCTTTTATTCAGAATGTTACGACTTCAAAATCATTCTAGGCCTGTCTAGAATGATCTCTTAAACTCGTGGGTTTTTTTCCCCGTTTTTGAGAATTTTTAATTAAATGACGCTAAGTCGTTTTTCCCAAAAAAATGTTGTCTACTCGGGTTGCTCATGAACCTGCTAACAACTCCCAATGCATGTGATATGTCTAGTCTTGTGCAAACCATCGCATACATAATATAACCAATGTCAGAGGAATACAGAACAATGACCATGTAAATTTTCTCCTCTTCTGTTGAAGGCGACTGATCTTTAGATAGTCTGAAGTGACTAGCTAAGGGGGTAGTAACTGGTTTTGTATCAAACAAGTTGAACATACTAAGAACTTTCCTCACATATTTTTCTTGTGAAAGTTTGAGAACTTCTTCATCCCTGAAAATTCTCATCCTAAAGATTTATTTTGCAGCACCCAAATTCTTCATTGCAAACTTTTCAGACAACTCTTTCTTGAGCTTGTTAATCTCATACAAGTTTGCTCCATCAATCAGCATGTCATCAACGTAGAGGAGTAGAATAATATACGATTTATCAAACATCTTGATATAACAACAATGATTAGCTTCACACCTCATAAAATTATTACTTTTCATGAAGCTATCAAACTTCTTATACCATTGCCTTGGAGCATGTTTTAAACCATACAGACTCTTCTGAAGCTTACACACAAGCTCATATTTTCCTTTGATTTCAAATCCTTCTAGTTGTCGCATATAAATCTCTTCATCTAAATCACCATGAAGAAAATCAGTTTTGACATCCATTTGTTGAAGATGAAGGTCTTCTTTCACAACCAAACTCAATTTTTTTTTGATTGTCATCAATTTAACTACTGGAGAGAAGATCTCATTATAGTCAATACCTTCTTTCTATTGAAATCCTTTCACAACCAATCTTGCATTGTACCTCATAGTTTTATCATATTCTTCTTTAATACTGAAGATCCATTTATTGTGAAGTGCTTTCTTTCCCTTTGGCAGCTCAGTGAACTCTCAAGTATGATTCAACGTCAAAAAGTTCATCTCATTTTTTATCATAGACTCCCACTTAACTGATTCATTAGATTGTATTGCTTTCTCATAGCATTCAGGTTCACCTCTATTTGTCAACAATATATAGTTTAGAGATGGAGACCACCTCTCAACTAGTTTTTGATTCCTTGACGATCTTTTTAACTATATAATCGGTGTTTGTTAATTTACCTATGGGGCCACGTTCTCAACGATTTCATCTTCAACAACACATTGTTCTTCTTCGACAGTCGGTATATATCCAGCTGAAAATTCTCTCAAATTGACTATACTAGTCTCTTCCAACTTGGAATCACCATTTGATGTCTTCTTAATACAATCTTTGTAGAGAACTTGTTCATTGAAGATGACATTTCTGCTACGAATGATCTTCTAATTTTGATTATCCCAGAAATGATAACCAAACTCGATATCACCATAACCAGTGAAAAAACATTTATTAGACTTTGGATCAAGCTTGCTCCTATCACATTCATTAATATGAACATATGATAAACAACCAAACACTTTCAAATAAGAAAAATTTACCTTTTTATTGCTTCAGGCTTCTTTAGGAATTCTGAATTCAAGAGGAACAGAGGGTCCCCTATTTATCAAATAGGCAGCAGTATTGATAGTTTTTGCCTAGAAGGTTTTAGGCAGCCCTACATGCAATCTCATGCTTCTAGCACGCTCGTTCAATGTTTGATTCATTCGTTCAATTATTCCATTATCTTGAGGCGTTTGGGGAATAGTCTTCACCATACTAATCTCATTCACAACACAATACTTTTTAAATCTGAATTGATATATTCACCTCCGTTGTCGGATCTCAAATACTTAACTTTCTGATTTGTTTTATTTTCAACCAAAGCCTTCCATTTCTTGAAAATAACAAATACTTCAAACGTGTGCTTCATAAAATATACCCATACCTTTCTTGTCGAATCATCTATAAACGTCACGTAGTATTGTGATCCACCAATAGAAGAAACAAGTGCAGGTCCTCACACATCAGTGTGTACCAACTCTAGCCTTTCTTTCTTGAGCTCCTTCTCAATCTTTAAAAAACTCACCCGTTTCTGTTTTCCATGAATACAATTTTCACATAATTGATTTTCAATAGACTTCTGTTCTAGAATCTGTCCACTCTTCAAAAGAATTTCATCCTTTTTTCGCTCATATGGTCCAACCTGCAATGCCACAACTCATTGTTCTTCGAGTCATCAACTACAGCAGCAACTGTTTCTCTACAAGTTGAAGTCGTGTATAACGTTCCAGTTTTGTGACCTCGAGCAACAACTATTGCTCCTTTAGTCACCTTCCACGCACCATTTTCACAACTGAAATTGTGACATTCTTCATCAAGTTGTGTAACAGAAATCAGATTGCGCATTAAACATGGAATGTGTCTCACCTTATTAATCTTCTAAACAAAACCATTTTCCATCTTCAATTTGATGTCACCAATGCCAACAATATCCAGTGGTTCACCATCTACGAGATAAAATTTCCCACAGTTTCTAGCCACATAATTCTCCATTAATTCTTTGTGGGCAATGGTGTGGAAAAATGCTCCCGAGTCCAAAACACATGAATCTATCGGGCTATCAATAGATAGAAGTAACGCATCAGTGACATTTTCTATAACAACGTTGGCTGCATCATTTTTATCATCACTATTTCTCTTCGGTGTTTTACAGTTCCTCTTCAAATGACCCTCTTTACCACAATTCCAGCACTCAAATGTCCGCATAAACTTGGACTGACTCCTCTTGCTCCTCGATATAGATTTGCTCTTACATTGGTTGAAATATTTATCATTATATCTGCCCCTGTTTTCCATATTCAGAACAGAACTTTTGAACGTTTCACCATAATCAATTTTACGAACCTCTTCAGCAAAAATACGGTCTCTAACTTCAACAAATTTCAGTTTAACATTTGCAACTGAATTACTAATTGTTGCTCTCATAGGTTCCCATCTATTTGGTAGAGATGCTAACAAAATCAGAGCACTAACTTCATCCCCAAAATCAATCTCAAAAGATAGCAATTGATTCACAATTGTATTGAATTCATTCAAATGAGTAGTGACAGAAGTACCATAAACCATTCTTAAGTAAAATAGTCTTTTCATTAAGTGTACCTTGTTGTTAGCAGATGGTTTCTCATACATATCAGAAAGAGCGTTCATCAGACCCATGGTGGTCTTCTCTTTTGCTACATTGTGAGCAACCGTCTTGACTAGTGTCAATCAGACAACTCCCAAAACCTGTCTATCAAGAAGTTTCTATTTAGCTTCATCCATATTCTCTAGTTTCTCACTCAGAGGAACATGAAGCTTCTTTCTATAGAGATAATCTTCAATCTGCATTCTCTAGAAAACATAATCTGTCTCATCGAATCTTCCAATCCCATGTCATATATTTCTCTCGCTTGTCATCATTTCCAATTCTCAGATCTAGCCTAACTACTCTAATACTAGTTGTTAGGATTTGTATCTCCCAAATATGACCTACTTGAAACAATCTATAAAACGCAAGAAAGAAGAACACAAGAAGACACAGATTTATAGTGGTTCACTCAAATTGAGCTACGTCCACTTCAGCCGCCACCAGATTTCACTATGAAGAAGAATAAGAAGGAATACAAAGTTTTTGTCTCACACTTTATCTCTCTAGAATTATGTTTATCAAGTGCATGTAAACCCTTAATAATCACATATTTATAAGATAAACATCCAGGTAATAAACTTAAATAACTATTGGTCGGGCTAAAGCTCAAACCCAAATACAAACCAATAAACTCTAATTAACAATGTATAGTTAATTATAAGTATAGGCTCCAAAACTCAACAGTGACTGAATCAAGCCACGTACATGCCAAAGGACCCCACGTTCTTCAATGTTCGAGTCACCTTAACCAGTTTGGTCAATGTCGATATGGTTATAGATGGGTAATTGTAGTTTGAGAGACTAGCATTCAATTATAAGGTTTACCAGCCACAAATTGAATTTGTGTCGCATTATAACCGATGGCACCAAGAAAATTGAAGTGGTCGTTAATGGTTAAGTCGATCCAAAATGCGATATGGGTTCACATGTCCGCTACCATGATTAAAGGTGTTGCCTTTGTTGAAATTTTAAATTAATTCATAAATTCCATTAATGAATGAAAATGAGAAATTGGGTAAATAAAATCAAATGAAATTCAAACGAAATTCACACGAAATTCAAACATGAATTAAAGTGAAATTTGATCCAAATAATTAAATTATTATAATTAATTTGTTAATTATGTAATTAACATTTAATGGCTTGAAGAACAATTATCAAATTAAATATATTTAATTTTGTTCATTGTCATTGTAACCTTCATAATATTATTGTTATCAATTTATTAGCAATTTAGAAAATCATGTAACGTGTATTTTCTAATAAAGAGAAAATACAAAGGGCAATGAAGAGGCAATCAAGGTGAGCCGTTGAATCAATGATTAATGGTTGATTTTATTTTTATGAAAGTTTAACTTTACAACAATATAAAACCCCTCATCTCTAATCTCAAACAACCCTATCATCTTATATTTTTTCACTCTAGAATTCTAAAAGCCCTTTTCTTGTTTTGTGAGTGTTCTTTGAGTCTTTTGATCGATATTTCCGTTGAAACCCGGTGATAGTTCAGATACGTTGATCAAGTTCGACGAGTAGTGATTTCAGTGCAGAATCTCTACTAGAGTCGTTGTACCCTGGGAGACAGTCATCTACGATAAGCTCCAACACAAACAGGAGACGATGAAACTGTTTTAAGGGAAATGTGTTTAACACATGCCTCGAATCAACATCTCAATCGGTGATTTCGTTCTTCGTATATTTAATTTTATTTAATTTATTTGTAACATCATATGTATATATATTTTCTGTTATTCTAGACAAGACAAAATATCTAACAACATTTACATTGTTGAAATCAAGAATAGGATTATGGGTATTGCCTGTTGTCCTTGCTGCATGATTCAAACACCACCCCATGATCATGATCATGATCCTGATTCGATACACTAATTAACCTTCTTAACTAGAGCGACATTTACAGCAACGTGAGGACAAGCCATGGAAGTGCCAGATTCGACGATGAACGAAATCCTTATCTCCATCAATAACTTGATATTTTAAAAAATGATTCCCAAGAGTAAGTTCAAATCATTTTATATGTAGGTTTTATAGGGATAACAACTAAATTTGGCACCTTGAGAGGTATATTTCCAATGAGAACTTTCAACATTTTGGGCAGCCTCATGGAGTTGATGTGAATGTGATCCCATATAAACTATGTAGGGCTATAAAACAAGCCAAGAAATGACGAGAAATAAACTCAAGTCTGGTACCAAACAAGGCTAAAAATGTTATAAGATTTTAGTGACAAAAGAAAGAGTAAAACCTATTTAGCTGTCATTGTCAATACTTGATAAGAGATGCGGAAGAAAACATAAGAGGAAGATACAAATTTGCAGTCACGTCGGAGCTAGGATTTAAAATCTATTTAGGCTAAATTTTTTCCGTAAAACCTACCCAAACATACTAGAACGATAATAATATCAAACAAACAAATCAAATATATCTAGTTAACTATCCAACATTTTGTATGAAAGAATATCATATATCACATTTTCTTATTAAACAATGATATTTAATTTATACAATATAACGTTATTACATTATTTATCACATTTTATCAAAGTAAAACTAAAAAACATATTAGTCTCAATTAGCCAGAAAAAATTAAATCAAAATAAATTATAGCAACTAAAATCAATATTAATTGTGTTGGTTAATATTCATATTATATTTATTGTGTTTATCTTACTTCACATAGTTGTAAAACTTATATGTTAATTTCTCAACCCTCTTTGAATTTGTTAATTTTTGTATATCCCTACTAATATTAGAATTCTCAATATTCTTTTTAGGCCGGCCTTAGGTGGTCATCTAGGCAGCCGATTAGGTCTTCCCCATATGGCACCCAAAATAAATAAATAAAATTTAAGTCATTTAACCAACCCAGTTATGTTACTTTTGTTTAAAATAATACAAATTTATTATATTTATTTAATAATATATATAATATAATTATTTTAACTAAAAAATAAGGATAAAATTTGTGCTTAAAGCACTCCAATTATGAGGACCGGTAATTATGGCGATCAATTCACTCATTCTTCGCGCTCTCTCAAGAATGTAGGGGTAGTCATACTAATCCGCAATCACGCCCTTTCTCGTTTGTTCAACGATTGAAGGTTCCGAGGAAAGAGTGTCGCATCAATCTGAATCTTGGTTTGTATCTCCATTGCATGATTCCCATAATTATTTAATATAAATTTAGGCTTGTATATAATAATAAAAGTTTCCAAGGTAACTTTCAGAATGGCTTCCTCGGTAACACTGTATCATTCCATTTCAACAATCACACATATAGCTGGCTTGAAAGTAGGATATTTATGGGTCTATGCAACTTTTTTTTAATACTTTTAAAAATGTTGTATAGATGTATAATTGATTAATATATATAATTAATAAAATTAATCTAGCTAGTTTAGTTTGTTAAATATCCTCTTTATTATTATAGGTCTAATGTTCAAACTTTATCAAAAATATATTTTAATTTTATTTTAGGGCCTTTAAGGTGAGTCATATGTAAATGCATATGTTGATCCGTGGGTAAGAATGTTTATGAGGAGCCAATTGAACACCAATCTAGCGACCTAGCGAAGGACTATTGGTCTGCCCTAGATATATTAATTTTCTTTAACAAATTGTTCACATCGATAAATAGTTTTCACTTAGTAGATATATAAATTAACTTTTTATTTATAAATGATGGAATTTATATAGATAATAAATTAGAAAAAAAAAAATACTGTCAACCTAATGGGTTGGCTTAGGCCTATTAGGTTTACTAATTTTTTTTTGATGTGATGCTTTTAGGATTCCAAACCTATGAGCTTTGTTAGGCTTACCTATTTCCAGCCACCAACTACTTTAATTTAGGGCTATGTCCTAAATTGGGTTTATTGGTTTATTTTAGTTAAAGTGACAAAAAAACCTGTATGAAATATGAATAATTTTATTTAGGTAGAATGAGTTTTGGGACATTTAACTCTCTATGGTTATTAAAAATTACGTGCCACTAGATAATAGAGTTTAATAATTTAAAATTTAGAAAATTTGGTAAGGGTAAAATGGTATTTTAAATAGAGGATTGAAGTGATTGAAAAGATTGAAACCATGGAAATGACATGCCTTAATTTTGAAACCATGAAGTCATATCAGAAATTGGCTTTCTTATGATGCTTCCCCTTAATTAACTAATTCAAGATATGTAAATAATAATGTAAAAATTAAATATACATCCTTCATGGGAATTCCAAGTAATAATTTGTTTTTAAAATGATATAATGCAACTAGTTTGACCCCGAGTATTGTGCTGCCTTGACCGATTCAAACATTTTTTTTTTATTTTTTGAAAAAGTCACAAGATAACAAAATTAAGTGTTTCAATAATCAAACCGATAACTTATTAATTATTATACCTTAGAAATAAGTATATGATCATACCGCCTTATCAAAGAAATATCTAATCGATCATTAAAACTAGGTGAAATAAAATTATAATTTTTGTTGTTGTTGAGAGTTGATAGAGTTCCCAAGCAAATGGGACTATCTTAGGTTGGCTATGCATATGAATTTTTTGTTTTTTTTTAAGTGGCCAGGCAAGTGTGAAATCATAGGACCTAGGCATTTGTATAAATCCTGCCTTAATTTATAGGACATGCCAAATGAAGATGGTAAAATGATAATTTATTTAGAACCATTGAAAATTGCAAATAGGGTTTTCATAGATAAAGAAACATATAAGGAAGAGAGAAAAAACCGGAAGAGAGAGAAAAATTAAATGATGGAGATAGACTAGTGAAAGGCGTGATAGGAGTTACCATTAACCAATATAAATATGTTCATGGGATTGTCTTTTGTTTAACCTAAAATTAACATAATCACAATTCACACACATTTAAATCAATCAAACCGGATGATACGGATCTGAAGCTAGCAAGCTATACAAGAACAACAATTCAAGAACATCCTATACTGTAAGTCTTCTCATTCAATCCAAATTCTGGTATATATATATATATATATATATATATATATATATATATATTTTTAGGGTTTAATCTTTTTGCAGAAGCTATAACATGGGGAGAAAGAATCAGAAGAGAGAGAGAGTTGAAGATATCCCATTGGAAAAACATTCTGCCTTGACGTCCAAGAAACGGAAACTGAACAAGGATAACAATAATAATAATAATAATTTAGGGTTAGGGGAATGCAGCAACAGTGACTACAAAAGAATTTTCGATTTCCCATGGATGAAGAAGAAGCCAAGAACCGGCAATGATTGCAGCTTGGTGTTTAGTACATTCGATGAAGAACATGATCATGATTATTGTCATTGTTTTCTTCCTCATGATCATCAATTGCATGACTCCCATCATTATTCTTTTCTTGAAAACGAATTATACAATTCAAACCAGATAACAACAACGGGTGTGGTCGATATTGATTATAATAATGTCGACATTACTTCTTTAGAAGAGGCTGAAAAGCTTGAAGAATCTGATAACTGGATTTTTGAGTTAGGTGATTAATTTATGCATGCATGGAACCAGAAAGATAAATAAATTAATAGATATATAACTAGGGTTTTTGATGATCATCATGATTTGCTCATGTTGATAATAAATCTGGCAATTTTCGAGGTAGCTGGATTTTGGCAGTGGTTGGCTCATATGTACAAAAGATTGTGGACTGTTACTTTTCTCTAATTTTATTTAATTATTGAACTATTTGAAAAGTTTTTTTTTTCTTTATTGTTGTTAGAAGATGGAAAAAGAATATATATTCTGATTTAACACATTGAAAGAAAGATCTGATTAATTCTAAATAGGTATATATATATTAAGCATAAACTTATCTTCTCTTCTAGCCTAGTGGTAACAAGGTAGACAAGTTTTGCGCCTGATTAAATAGGTAATTGTCTTTGCGACTCATATACTTAATTCGTTGTTCAATTTATTAAGCATAAACTTTATTTGAAAGCGGTTTTAAGTATGGAATTAGAGCTCGATATAAGTTCGGCTAAAAATTGGAGAAATAATTTATGAATTCATCTCTAGTTATATCTAGTATGAATAAGGGAACTGAAAACTGTTTTTTAATTTATAGTTTTTATTTTTAAACATATTTTTTTAAATGAAAATATTTTGTTTACGATTTCTCTGATGAAAAGGTCCAGGACAATCTAGAAAGTCAGGAACCCAACACTTATATCCATTCATGAATATAGTGACATGGAACATAAGGGGACTCAATGAACCTCTAAAATGCAAAGAAATCAGGAGAATCATTGAGAACCAAAAGATCACTATTATGAGTATTATTGAGACAAAAGTCAAAAGCTGGAACGTTGAGAAGGTTAGCAAACTGTGTATTGATAGCAACTGGAAAATCATTCACAACTCAAACGACAAAACGGACAGAATCTGGGTTATCTGGGATAACAAAGTTGTTGAGGTCAGAGCTCTTTTTTCGAATGATGAAGCAATCCTGGTGGAGGTCAAAAACATAATCACATTAATCATGTTTAATCTTGCTATTGTCTATGGTAGCAACTCAAGCACTAACAGAAGACTCTTCTGGAATTGTCTTAAAAACTGGATCGGTAGTGATAAATCTTGGGTTTGTCCTTGGTGATTACAACGTAACTAGAAACGAATCTGATCGTAGCCTAGAATCTGAAATAACTCCAGATATGATTGACTTTAATGACTGCATCAGAGATATGGGTTGTATCGAACTTACCAATTCTGGGAATTTCTTCACTTGGTCTTCTACGAGAGGGAATGAACAAATTAGAAGAAGTAGAATTGACAGATGTCTGGTAAATGAGAACTAGATTAACTAATTTCCGAGAAGTCAACTTCACGTTCTGAATCCGGGTATATCTGATCACTGCCCGATTAAATTGTTCTAGGAAAATGAAGAAAGGTTCAAAAGGCCCTTTAAAATTTTCAATTTCTGGATGGAAAACGACAAATTCAAGGGTATTCTCGAAAGCGTATGGTCTACAGATGTCAGGGGATCCAACATGTACAGGGTTTCTGAGAAGCTTAAGCTCCTGAAGAATCATCTTCAAAGCTTTGACAAGAAAAAGTTCAAAAATATCTCCAATAGAGTTCTGGCTGCTAGAGAAGAAATGGAAGAAGTTCAGAAAAGGTTATTAAGGGGTGATAGTGATGTACAAATCAATGAAACAAAAATGCGCTTGAAAACTTTAGGAAGCTTAGTCAGCTTGAAGAAAATTTTGTTAGACAGAAATCAAGACAGAAGTGACTCTCGTTGGGTGACAAAAACACAATTTTTTTTCTACAGAAAATACAAGGCTAGAAACATGAGAAACAATGTATACAGGCTAAAGAATGATGATGGTGAATATGTTCAGGGTCAAAAGGGTGTACAAGATTTGGCTATCGATTTCTATAAGCAGCTTATGGGTACAAGAAAGCAGCATCAAAGTCACCTAAATACCTTGTATTAGATTATTGATAGGAAAATCTCTACAGAAGATAGTCGCGAGCTGATAAGGGTGGTCATGAGGGTTGAGGTTGAAGAAGCTCTGTTTAGTATTGATGGGAATAAAAGTCCGGGTCCTGATGGGTTTAATGCACATTTCTTCAAAGACAATTGGTCGGTTGTGGGTAAAGACGTTATTGATGGGGTTATGGAGTTTTTCAAGAATAGGAAAATGTTAAAACAATGGAATACAGTGGTCCTAACCTTGATCCCCAAAACTACGGTACCCGAGAAAATACAAGATTTCAGACCAATTTCCTATTGCAATGTGATTTATAAAATAATTTCAAAAATCATTTCTAAACAATTTAAAAATGTCATAGGAAAAATTATAAATCTTAACCAATCTGCATTCATCCCCGATAGGATAATCTCTCATAATATTCTTCTTATGCAGAGCCTTTTCAAAGGCTACGGGAAAAAGAAAATATCCCCGAGAGTGGCTTTCAAAATAGATATCAAGAAAACTTTCGACTCTATTAGATGGGAAGTCATTCGGGACTTTCTAGTTGTTTCTATTTTTCTATGATTTTTATTGATTGGATTATGCAGTGCGTTTCATCATTCTACTTTGTTGTTAGCGTCAATGGAGTCCACGTAGGCTATTTCAAGGGGGAAAACGGGGTAAGGCAAGGAGACCCCCTATCTTCTTATCTTTTCATAGTTATCATGGCGATCTTTGAGAGCATCTTCGCGATGTTCCGAAAGAATCATCCATACATCTTTCACTCATTCTGTGAGGTAGAGGAGGTGACCCATTTATGCTTTGCTGACGATTTGTTCATTCTAGCGCACGCAGACATTGATTCCATTAAAACTATTAGGGATGCACTAACGTTCTTTTCTGAGGTTACAGGTTTAACTATTAATGAAATCAAAAGTGTGGCATGTTATGGAGGCGTGAAAGACGAAACAAAGCATGACATCTTCAACATCATGAGCATCAAGGAAGGCAACTTTCTCATAAAGTACTTAAGAGTTCCCTTAACTGCGAAACAGTTCGAGATCTCACACTACAAGCCGCTGATTAAAAAGGTAAAAAACACGATATTTGGGTGGGCGGCGAAAAAACTTTCTTATGCAGGGAGGATCGAACTTATCAAAATCGTGGTCATGGGCATAGTTGGCTACTGCGCGCAGCAGATGGTCATTCCGAAGAAAGTAATGAAGGAGCTCGACACGCTGATGTGGAACTTTATCTAGGACAATAGCGGAAGAGGAGGAAAAAAAGTCAATTGGACCGCTCTCTGCAAACCGAATGACGAGGGAGGCATCAACTTGAAGAATTATATCGAGTGGAACAAAGCTCTCACCTTCAAGCATATGTGGGCTTAGGAGCGCAATCAAAAGTCAGTATGGATCAAATGGGTTCATACGAGGTTTATGAAATACGAAACCAACATCTGGACCTGCAAAATTCATGAAGGTATGAGCTGGTCTCTGAAAAAGATTCTTAGACTAAGAAGCGATATTGTAGATCTTTATGACATCCGGCTAGGGGACGGGAAATGCACTCTATTTTAGCACGACCCATATTTCGAAAACTAGTCTATCATTCACATGGAGGAGTTTCAAAATATTCGTATCAGAAGGGACTGCGTAGAAGCGAAAATCAAGGACATTAAAGACGGGAATTGTGACTCACTCTTGAGAAAAATTCCAGAAGGACGGAGGATACTTGATCATATAATTAACATACAATTACACGAAAGACTGAATATTCATAAATAGAAAGTTGAGAACAATTGGAAGCTGGTATCGAAGAAAATATGGGAGGTAACCCGGGAAAGGGCGCAGAAAGTAGAATGGGCTCCTCTTGTATGGCCAACGAAGATTATCCCTCGATACCAGTTCATCATATGGCTCGCCTTCTAGGAAAGACTCAACACTCGTGATCGTATCAGCAAGTATATGAGCATCCCGGACGCGAGCTGTTTTCTATGCAGAAGAAATGAAGAAACCATAGATCACTTATTCGGGAACTGATGTATTGTTTCAGAGCTTTGGGACATATTCTATAAAAGCCTGGAGCATATCAGTTACCCGAGCAAATGGAATGAAATCAAAGAAGTGACACTACTCAAAAACAAGGGAAATAGATTTGCAACAAGCGTGTTCAAGTGCGGCTTTGGAGTAGTGGTGTATAACATTTGACAAGAACGGAATGCAATGGTACATGGCAGAACCCGTAGGAGCGTTGAAGAGTTATGAAAATATATTGTAGCGTCTTCGCGGGAACGTGGAGAAGAATTCCAAGCACGGAATAGAACTGAAATATCTACAAGAATTGGAATTTACCGTTTTTTGAACTCACTAAAATTGAAAGCATTGTAATTAGATAATTCATTTATGTTTTTAGCTTTTTAGCTTTTTAGCTTTTATTCAGAATGTTACAACTTCAAAATTATTTTAGGTTTGTCTAGAATGATCTCTTAAACTCGTGGGTTTTTTTTCCCGTTTTCGGGAATTTTTAATAAAATGACGCTAAGTCGTTTTTCTCAACAAATTTTTTTTTTAATTATAATTGAATGTTATAATAAAAATATTTTTTTATAATATTTGAGATATTAATGTCAGTAAAGGGATCTATTATAAATCCATGTTGTAGCCTAGGAATACATCTTTAATTTTAGTAATAACATAATTGTCTCTATCTCATAATTATTAATATGATCGTCTTACTAGGTACCCACAATTTGAATAATAAAAAATCTTTAAATATACTCATTTACCGTTTATATAGAACTAAATCACATATGTTTCCAATCAGAGTTTAAACAAGAATCTAATTGGCTGAGATTTAAGTATAAAACTAAATACACCACAATCCTCTACAAAATTAAACTATTTTCTTCTGTTTTATAATAATCGTTATATATATATATTTTCTTCTGTTTTATAATAATCGTTATATATATATTAATATATTAATTATCAAAGTATAAAACTAAATATTTTACGGCCTTGTTCGGTTAAGCTCAACCACAATAAAAAATCATTTCATCTCCTCTATAATATAAACCACATAACTTAATTAATTAATCAAAATATTAAAATATTTATATTTTAAATTAAAAATTTATCATTATGTATTAATAACCTTTAAATTTTTCTTAGAAAAAAATTTAAATTTTCAAAATTACTATTAACTAATAATTTTTAAATAAATTAAATTTATTTAAATACCTCAAACCATACCAGTCCTAATAATCAATATGTGATGGTTTGAGGAGCTAGGCCCATCTAGATTTGCACAATAAAAGTGTTTTCAAACCAAATTTGCACTACAATGGGTTTAGGGTTTTCTAAAGAAGCAATTATATCTATTTTTAAATTTAATCTCATCTTAAGTGTCTTATGTATAAATTTGTTCTTCACATTTGATTTGGGTTTAGACTTTTAAATGTTCGTAAGATTTGAATAATATATTTAATACAAACATATTTGTTAATATATATTAAATTAAAATAATGTTAAATGGTTGTTAATAACACTTTATATTTTAAACTCAACACCAAATTTGATGAACGCGGAACATTTTAACAATATAAGTTAAACTTTTATAACTAACTAATTTATATATATATATATATATATATATATATATATATATATAATGATGCTTAATTTTTAAAATGTCTGCCGAGTCGAAAGTTGTGGTTAATTTGGATATATATGTGAGAGTAAATAGATACTTGGGTCGGATTGTGGTTGACCTTCCCATAAACTTAAAACGGTTAAAAATAAAATTAAAAATGATATATGTATGTTTCAAATTTACAACCTAATAAAACAAGTACAACATTTTAACAAGTGTGATTGAGATGTGGTTTACCGAAGGATAATAGGTCGGTATAAATTTAAAAAATGATTAAAAAAATATTAATCAAATATTTGATTGACCAAAGTATGAGGTCACAATGTTAAATATTAAAAAATATTAATTAAATATTTGATTGACCAAAGTGAAAGTGTAAAGTTACGAGATAAGAGGTTCATTCGGAAAAAATATGTGAAAAAATAAGGTAATTCGTGATTTATTAAGAATTTTAAACATTGAATAAATATCATTATTTTTTTATTAAATTTATTTTATTTATAATTTTATTTGTGTGTATCGCACGAAGATCTTTCTAATTTTTAATAATTATCTTTAACAATGCAACGAAATAACTCACAATTGCAAAAATTGCATCAATTATTACAATAACGAGATATTTTTATAAGATAAAAATATATTACAAATGGTTGAAAATATATATCCTAAGTATAAATCTATATAACTTAATGCAAATGTAATTACGAACAATTAAATTTAATAAGAATAACAATTATCTTTAATGCAAATCTTATTTTATGTTTTTTTTTCCTATAAATAATTTATGTGGACTAATAGGTTAAGTAATAGTGTTACGTATTTGTTATTTTTAATATTATTATTACTGATTTAAAATTATATAAAAAATAAATATAATAATATCAAGTCTAATCTATTACAATATATATATATATATATATATATATATATATATATATATATATATATATATATATATATATATATTTAAATAAGTTTTACTAAAATATAATAATTTTAAACCCTACTAAAGAAAGGAACAAATGGTTGGCATTGGATTCCTATTAGAAACGTCAACAGAAGAAGAGAGTGACGCAAACGTATACGTAAGCAAACATCAACACCTAAGACTGACGATGAATGGTGCTGTAATCATCGTCATGCCCTCCTTTCTTTTTGGATTAGAATAAATAATTCAATAGTTTTTATGTTATAGTAAATTTACAACTATTAATTAATTTGGATAAATAAAACAACAAAAATTGTATTTTGGTTCAAAACATTATCTATTTTATGCGAAAAGTCTAGAGGTACTGATAAGTGGTTTTACACAAAATTCAACTAATTAATTATATTTATTTTTAATAATTCAGTCATTAAATTAATCAACTGAGTTTTTAATTTAATATATATATTTTTTATTTTATTTTTGTCTGAATGCCATTTTTTAGTTTTTTTTTATAGAACTTATGACCCCTAATGTCATAACTTATTCTTGATATTTGTATGTATTGGGTTTCACTATTTAGTTGAATTCTCCTTAACTAAATAGATCATGAAGAATGTTTTACTTTATAATTAATGTTTTTTTTAACTGTCCGATTGGTGCACGAACAACCTTAAGTGATTTTTGAAGTGAAGCAACGCAAAACATGGTGAGAAGAACAGAGAGTTGAAGGGTCACACAGGACATCGGTCTTTAGTGAAGTTATGCGTTGTATTGTAAATGTTATTAGTGGTAGAGAGGGCTCTAAAAGGGGTTAATTCTCGACTAGACTCTCTTTCCACAACAAAATGAAGAAGAGATCAACGGTTGGCCCAAAACTTAATTATAAACTCGGATTGGAGTGGTGCAACTGGAACCTCGTGCGGCCAAAGCTTAGACCCTTGCAGTAGTGGCGGCTTGGGAGATAGGTTGTTTGGGTAGATTGAACAAAGGTGGTTCATGTCGGACCCAAATCTTTTGAATTTTAAACGTTGGAGGCACATCGATCCCGAAGTTGTAGTTATCTCAAAAATAAAGAATATAAAAATAACGATTGAGATATAGTTGATTCAATTAAAGTTGTTACGTTGGGCACTTTAGACACCGAGTTGGAACTGAGGGCATCTTAGGCCTAGACCTAATCAGGGTGTCTTTAGAAATTTATTCAATTCTCGAGGAAGATATGTTACTCTATGGAAGGAATTTAAAACAATATTTATCATTTCAATCGATAAGTGTATTAGACTATTAGTCGATAAAGGAATTCGACGACTCATTAATGATCGACCAGTTAATATTGAGAAATATGTTTTGCACCCAAACACATCATAAGATCGCACATATATAGGGAGGTACATAGATTCGATTGTTTGGAATGTCAACGAATATGTGGAATAATGATCTTTTTAGTCGGGCTTCTAATGACCTTGGGAGATTTATTGAGCTTAATGGGAACACACAATTATTGGAGGAGACGGATTGGGTTAGAATGAGGGTGCATCACTTCGATTCACAAATTCGTTACCTGAAATTCATTTGTGTTGATAACATAACACATATGTATAAGGCGATGGTATGGCGTGAACGTTTCTATTGTCGTGTCTCCTTTATCGGGAATAAATACATCAAATTCACCTTGTTGGAGTCATTGACTCTGTTCAGGAAAATGAGAGAGTCAGTGATAACCCCATTTTACATTGATCGGATTTGTGTAGCTAGCCTTACGGATATTGAAAGACTAGTTGTTAAAATGACAAATTCAGAGAGATTTGATATGGGCAGAAGGGATGTCGTGCAAACTTATGATGGATTAAATGAGTCAACAAGTTTTCGTGAGGATGAGATTGAGTATCCATCTTCACAACCATTGGGTTGCGATGTCACCTCGGATGTCAAAAAAGGGGAGTGTGGGCAGGTGGTGGAGTATCAAAAGTTGAGGGCATTAACCCCATCCTATTTTGGATTTGTTGTCCGAACAAGAAGTGATTGATGAGGTAGAAAATGGATGTTGGTCCCTATAAAAGACATAATAAAACCCACCCCTATTAGAATTATTTATCCTGGAATTAAAAAAAATGAATTTCTAGTTTCTATTCACGATGTGCTCGATAAGGAATCGGTGGATTCCTATGCTAGATTATGTTGTCAATGAGAATATATCTTAATGGAATTTTCGATACATAATATGACGTTCAATGAAAATAACACTCTCTTTAGGGAAGTCCTTGAATTAGAGACTAAAGTGTGGCTTAATGTGTGCAAGATCTCACCCATTTCCACACAAGTCCTCTTTATCAAATAGTTACCAACATTGTCAACTAAATAAACTAAATAATTTATCTCATGATTATATGTACGAGGGAAAGTGTGTCTCGAAGTCAAAAAATGATTATTCCGATTAGATTTCATCAATGATTGAAAATATTATTGCTTGAAACGTTTATGCAATCAATGATGGTGGAAAGAGAGACGTCATTAAGTCAACATTGTGAACTCTTATGTTGTGGCATAAATTGTTTTAGTGAGACTAAAATTCGAAAAATGGATTAATGAATTTTATGGAATTTATGTAATTGACGGTTGGGAGACTCTTGATTTTATAGGAGAGTCTCATGGGATTTTTGTGCGTTATGGAAAAATGTTGCATTGTGGGAAGTCGGCGCCGTATGTGTCATATGGTGGTGGAATTAATGACTCACTTACATTTGCATTGTCAATAGTGACTTGTATATTGAGTCTTTTTTTGTGAAGTGTGATTATGATTCACTAGGTGATGTCTGAGTCTTTGGGTAGTTATTGTGAAGTTTCGATTTAAGCGGCTGATATAGTAAGAATACATATTTAGTTTACCATCCCGATTATTTTCTAGTGGACTATCTAGTTTGAAAGAAATCGTCGGATTTTCAATGATCGTGTTCGTCTAATGTGTATCATTATACTTATATTATTATGACGCTTTCTCATATTCATTTTAGAAAACTGGTGGCGTAGATCTGAGAGTTATTCGTTATTTTTATTATTATTATGTTTTCTCATATTCGTTTTAGAAAACCGGTGGCGTAGATCGGAGAGTTATTCGTTATTTTTAAGAATTCATTAACTCGATAATATGTTGAGTAACGTGCTTGAATTATTTTATTTTTACATTTTTCCTTATAATGTCTTGTCGTTGAGCTTAAACGATTCTTATCATTTTTAATATACATTATCATTTAAAAAAACTCAAATAACAATCCTACTTGTAATAATTTTAAATAAATAAATAAAATATCACTATTTTTTATATCATTTTTAATATACATTGAGTATTGAACTGTGGTAATTAATATAGACACTCAAGTGACAATTCAGGTCGGGTTCGGGATGACAGGTTGATAGGTTAACGTGCGATACTAATTTAAACCTCACTATTTAGTAATTCAAGTTAAAATCTTTAACTTGAACAAGACATTTTATTTGTAACTAATCCGAACCCTACATTGATCTGATTGACATGACTTAACTCGAATTCAATACGGTTTAACACGATATAATTAACATCCCATCTTTCGACTCTCTATTTCAAATTAAAATTACATCAATACAAAAGAACAATGAATCTAAATAAATCTACTTAAAAAAACAAAAGAAAATGAATGAGTGAGTAGAAAAAAACGGGAAATTTGAGGAGATGACCCTCAAAAAGGGGGCAATTGCGGAAAGTGTAGAGATTAAAAAAAGCGTTGGTGACCCCTTTAACTGTTTTTGGACGATTTTTCCCATGTCGGAGGTTGCGTGACGCAACCGAAATCGCGAGATTTTTTTTTTGCTCGCAACTGGGGTTGTGTGACGCGATTGCGTGACACAACTAGGGTTGTGTGACGCGATTACGTGACGCAACTGGGGTTGCGTGATGCAACTGGACCATTTTCTTCCAAAAAAAATTCATAATTAAAATTTTTTGAAAAATAAAAAAATAAAAAATTGCGTTGCGTAACGCAATAGGGGCATTTTCGTCAGAAAAAAAAGGGTCACCAACGCTATTTAATTTATGCGCTGGCACTATCCGTTATTAGGCCTATCAGTGGGGTCATTTCCTTAAATTTCCCGAAAAAAACAAGCACAAAACTCTAAAAAATTTGTAAACAAGTTGACGGGTCTATTTTGAGTCATTTCAAATCGATCTATATTCGACCTGATTTCGATCCGAACCCCAAAATACATGACCTTATTTAACGTGATTTTTTGTGTTGGGTTCAAGTCGTGTTTTCGTGCTTTTAAAAAATTATCGGCCATATTGGTAATTTTTCAAAATTTAGAAAAAAAATTATAAATAAGTATTAATATGTAATGATAAAAATCTCTATATATATATTTTTTTGTTAAATAAATATTATTTTAGTATTTTAATAAATAAATAATCTTATTTAATTAATTTAAAAAAACTCAATATCTTTTGGTTAGATTTTTAAATTGATAATATTCTCTTTTTGAGGACTAGAATAAATTCATATTTATAAGAAATCCAACTTTCCATTAACCATATACCGCGAAGCTTCCTTCGTTGACTCGCTACTTGACTTTGATTTTGTATGAATGAATTCAATATTCTTCAAAATCAAAAGCTTTCTTCTATATTCTCATCACTTTCCCTGGATCTAGCCGCCGGCGACATAGATTTCAACAGAGGATGATCCGATATTGATTCCGAATTTCCCGATCAAGTCATGATTTCGTAATCTCAGGTCTTCTCTCTCTTTTTTTTTCTCGATCGAATGGATTCGACTGAACCGTCATCATCGATAAGTTTTACTTCATCTCCTCATTATTTATCAAATGGAGGATCAATTAGCTCCGAAACTGGTAATTCCAATCTAGAAACCATAAGTCTAACAAATCTCAGCTCTCATCTAGAACAGTTAATGATGACGGATTACACTGATGCTGATATCATCGTCGATGGAATCTCCGTAGGAGTTCATCGATGCGTATTAGCAGCTAGGAGTAAATATTTCAATGAACATTTCAAGAAGAAAGATAACGGAATGGTTGAGGATATGAGTAAACATGGAAAACCTAATTACTCCATGAATGATTTGTTGTTACCTTATGGTAGAGTTGGATATGATGTATTTCTTATCTTCTTAAGTTATATCTATACTGGACAACTGAAGCCCTTTCCTGTTGAGGTATCAACTTGTGTTGATCATTTGTGTCCTCATGATTCGTGTAGACCTGCAATTGATGTTATTGTTGAATTGATGTATGCTTCATCAGTTTTCCAAATTCCTGATTTGGCATCGTCTTCTCAGGTTAGTTTTAGTTTCTTCTGTGTATAATCAATCAATCACTTGTTTCTAAATCCTAAATTGTGTTTATTCAATTGATTCGCAGATTCGTCTTTTCAATTTCGTTAGCAAGGCTAATGTGGAAGATATCATACCGGTTCTTCTCGTTGCTTACCATTGTCAATCAAATGAACTTGTTTCTCAATGTATCCAAAGAATTGTTGGATCAGATCTTGACAGAATTTCTCTCGAGAAAGAGCTTCCTATTGAAATCGCTGATGAAATAAGATTACTGCGTCAAAAATCCAAATCTGAATCGGAGGAGAATTCAGATTCATTACAGGAAAAGCAAATCAGAAGAATACACAAAGCACTGGATTCAGATGATGTCGAGTTGATGAAACTTCTATTGAAGGAATCTAATGTAACCTTAGACGAAGCCTGTGCTCTTCATTATGCTGCATCATACTGCGATCCTAAGGTTGTATCGGAGATTCTTAGTTTAGGTTTGGCCGATGTTAATCTTAGAAACGCTAGGGGTTATACAGTTCTTCATGCTGCAGCAATGCGAAAGGAACCTTCTGTAATTGTATCGCTGTTGACGAAAGGAGCTCGAGGTTCTGACCTGACGTTTGATGGAAGGAGCAGTGTTAGTATTTGCAGGAGACTAACTAGGCCGAAGGATTATCTAGCGAAAACAGAACAAGGAAAGGAAACTAACAAAGATCGCATCTGCGTTGATCTCTTGGAGAAGGAGATACGCAGTAATCCGATGATGGCTCCTTCGTCGCCAATTGTAGCAGATGATCTGCACATGAAGCTGATATATCTTGAAAACAGAGGTAATAATTTGAAATTTATTATACAAATGAACAATACTTAATCATTTTATGGTTACATACAGTTGCATTTGCGCGATTATTCTTCCCAATCGAGGCGAAGTTAGCCATGGAGATAGCTCACGCAGAGACAACATCAGAGTTTTCAAATGGTAACTCAAGGGAGGTTGATCTAAATGAAACACCCATTATGAAGAACAAGAGACTTCTATCAAGAATAGAAACTCTATCAAAAACAGGTAATAATTTACTGTCGTGAATTCATGATTATGAGTGTAAATAAATTCTGTAATTTTGACCCCGGAAATTGATTGATTGTTAGTGGAAATGGGTCGGCATTATTTCACACATTGCTCGAAAGTGTTGGATGACTTCATGGAAGATGACCTTCCGGATCTGTTTTATCTTGAGAAAGGGACTCAACAAGAGCAGAAAATCAAGAGGGCGCGATACATGGAACTTAAAGACGATGTTCAAAAGGCCTTTACAAAGGATAAGGCTCAACTCCGACGTAATGTAAATTCTAAATCTCGGAGATTGTCTTGAATTTTGTAAGAAATGTTTCATAAGATTGAAAATTGTATTTAAGATTAATTTGTAATAAAATTAATGGTAAGTGTGGAGACTAATAGGTCAATAGAGCATAGTAATGAGAGTCTCATATCAAATATCCTTTAAAAGTTTAAGACATCCAAATGCATTAATACAAATAAAACCATTCAAATCAAGTACACAATCAAACAAAACAAACCAAGCTAAGCACACACATCCAAACAAACAAGACCAAACACAAATTCAAGAAACCAAAGCACTATGAATGTGTTTGGTTAAAGTATTATTTACCCCTTTTACCAGTCACCTTATACTTCATCATTAATATTTTGTAAAAAAGCATTCGAGTCATGGAGTATTGTGGATGAAAATTTGAGTTAGTCTCTTAAAAGAAACAAATTATGGTTAATTTTTTTTTAATGAAATTTGTTTCAATATTCTTTTACTAGTGGTTGGGCTCAAGATAATTATTTTAATAATTTGTTTATAATTAATATCCAAATTATTTAAAAAATATTAATTTGAATGACCCAATTCATAATTGGGACTTGAACTTGGATCGTTTTTACTTAATGAAACTTGAACTTTGAATTTTGTCATATAAGACTTAAATTATCACAATTTTAGTCATTTAAGATTTTTTACGAATGAATACTCGTTTCCTTACTTTAACCTAATAGTTTCCTTTTCTAAATTAATTTATCACATTTGTAAATCAAATAGTAATTCTTTTTTTTCTTCGATTTTTCAATTATTCTCACACATTTTTATATGTAATCAAATCGTATTCGGCAATTTTGAACTTATATATATCGAAAAAATACATAATTTAAAATACAAATTCTTTCGGATTGATAAACCATTCAAAAAGTTGTATCGTTACGAAGTTCTTTAAAAAAAATATAAAAAAATCTATATCTATTCAAATTTTCTCAAATATTTTCTTAAATTTTACAATTTTCTAGTCACCTAAATCAACTTCGACAAATTATAATACGTAAATCTAGAAAATAATACTCAATTTAAAAAATAATACGTTCAAAACGTCTCTATATATCATTTCATTTAATAACGTGACAAATTAATTAAAAAAAGACAAAAATAATACGTTATAATTAGACAATTTGTCTATTTGAAAAAACCTCAAATAACAATTGTGTCATTTTTAATATATAGTTGAGAAGTACTTGCTTTTTTTTTTTACTTATTTGTTGTTTTTATTCTTCTAGGTTTAAGCTAAAATGACCCTTATTAGTTTTGGACATGAAAGAACTAAAATAATGTAAAAAAGTATGAACTAAATAGTTATATACACAAAACATAATTATGTACAGCAGAAATAACAATGAATAAACTTCAATCATTAAAGTAAGAACATAACTTCATAATGAGCTGAGGACATCCTAGATTTCCTTTTTAAAATTTCTTCAAATTGATACAACTAGATGGTCCCCAAATAATTGTTGGGAAAGTAATATATATGAATGATAAAGATCTTTTACCATCAAATCCATTTTTTTTTACAATATAGAATAACAACATAATTTATTTTATGAATATTAAAGAGATTTCACACCTCAATAAAACGGTGTATTTTGTAGGAGTTTATTTTGTCAATTAAAATTACTTTGGATAATTGTCAAAATAAAGTAAAATTATATATTTTTTATTTAATATATTGGAACGATACTTGGTATAATGTCAAAAGTTTAGTTACACATATAGGTATAAATGTGACCGTTAATAATATTTTGATTCTTGGTCCAGTAGTTTAGAGATTAAACATTTGATAGTAGGACGCAAACAAGTGTTCACATCTGAACAAGACGTTATACGTTGTATATACAATTTTTAAGCAGAGATATAACAATTATACGCTAAAACAAAAATATCGACAAATTTATACATTTTCTAATGATGTAATCATCTCTAATTGTTATGTGCTATTGTAAGATATTCAAATGATGACAACTCACATTTAAATAATAAAAAAAGAGTGATAGATGAGAGAATTTGGGAGAGTGAATGACGTGTCCCTATATCACTGGCCCCGAAAAAAGGATAAGGGTGAAGAGAGAAGAAAGAAGAGAAAAAATTTATTAATTTTTCGACTAATAAAATTGCGCCACATAATTTCATCTCAATTTTTTTCTCTTAACTTCTCTCCCAATCATTTCTCTAATAAACCTAACATAAATCACTTTATTATATATTTAGACTAAATGGTCCAAATAATAGCTAATCTATTTCTTTGCAATAAAATATGCTTGTACTACCATAAAATCAACCACCTATAAACATAGAATAAACTATATAATTTTTTTCTCAAAAGAGAGGTGATTTTAAGATGAAAAACATAACATTAATGCAATAATAAGCCATAATCAGATTTGATCTATTTATAACAAAGAATATCTTCTGTCAATAAAACGTGATTAGTAAAATTTCAAATTACATTCTAACTTAAATAGTATACATATTAGAAGATGTCCAACAATTCCTTAAAATAAATCTCAGAGATACTTTGCAACATACTTTGCTCTTTAAAATCAGTAATACCTAAAAAAAAATGTATATTATGTTACTACATACAAGTCGTTTTTGTGTTCAATTCATTCGTCGTTAATAAGTGTAATATGACATAATATTGTGACAAATTGTATTAAAAATGTTACAAATTTATATATTTTCAAACTCACATTGAAGGATAAATATAACCCAAATCACTTTATTAGATCTCTCACAAGCGTTTTTGGATGCTCATGTGCTAGAATTGCGTTAATGTTAAATAAATATTAAAATTAGAAGTAAAAAGGTTTTTATTTATTTCTTTGATATATTTTAAGAATTTTTTTGAATTATTTTTGAACATTTATTTTAAGTTAGCATGACAGTATAGTTTATATATAGTCATGAGTTTCATTTAGAAAATTCGTAATTTTTAAATCTTAAAAATCACTCTTATTAGTTACTGAGCTATTTTAATGAATTTGTAAATATATATTTTTTTAATTCACCTTTTATATAAGATTATTTATTTTATCATGATTTATATTTTATTATTATTATTATTATTATTATGATTTTTTTAAACATATCAAATAAACATAAATTTTATATTATTATAGTCAATATCATAATTAGACTAAATATCAAGTTTGATTTAGTTTATTCCAAAAGCTTACCCTTGTGTTTTTAATTGTTATAATGTGTTTAGTAACATATAGCTTAATTATTTGCATTGGTGTCTCATTGGGTATGTTTAATAATTAAGTTGTTCAATATTTGTTTTTTTTAAACAAAATATTTTTATTTTTTATTTTTTTGTTAATATCACATAGCCCTGTTTAATTCAACTTATTTGTCTCAATAACTAATTCCCAATCACAACCAATAAGAAGAATCAAAGTTTGGTTGAAATGGGTTAGCTAAATGATTCAGATTTAAGTCTTCGTTCACGATCGTTTAACGAATAAGTTAAATAATATATATCGATTAAGTATATTAAACACACTTAATGCTAACGCTAACACTTCAAATAAATTGAATACAACCAAACTTGTATTTTAAATGTCATTTAACAAAGAAAATTTGAGAAAAAAATGACGTGACGCAATCTAATTCGTTAAAAAAATAATAAATTTTATTAAAAAATTATTTTCTCTCATTTTCTCTCAATTTCCCTCCCCCAATCACACTCCTTTTAACCATGGTAATTAAAATCAATATTACTACATAGGAATATATTGAGCACAGTAAAAAAAACATATGAAAAGTGAAAATTGACCGGAATAAGTTTTTTTTAACTCCTATTTGATATTTTTCTTTGTACGCTAAAAATGGAGACAGGCTAAAATCCAGAAGTGGAGAGCGAAAGTGACGTGTCAAAAAAGGACATATAATTTTTTTTTTAAATATTTCTTTCTCTTTCTCTCTCCTCGGAGGATTGGATTTGGATTGTCCTCTAATTGGGTCAAAGCTTCTTCTGGTCAAAGAAACCCTGCAATTTGTGGTGGCCCACCACTTTCACTACCCCTTAGCTGGAAGGACAGTCCCAGGAAAAAGTGTTTCAAAAGTCTGCTGACGTGGCACTCTAACAATCTTTCGTCCCCCTTTTTTTGGTCTCTCCGAACCCCTCCAATGACGATATTGCCCCCCCCCCCCTAAATCACATTTTAAAATTAATTTTTAATATATAATATAAATGTACAATTCATAATTCTTATTAAGTGATTATTTGAAAAGCAAAATAAAGTCCATTCCCAAAGTTATCTTGATTATAGTCTAAGACTGGTGTTTAAAGTGTAGACAATGTTTGAAAATGTTAATTCTTTTGTTATTTATGAGAATTTAGTGTTTTAAAATGTGAGATTTCATTTACTATATTTAATTAGAATGTACCATGTTTTAATATTTTAAATTGTTGAAAATAGCTTATAAAAAAATTCTCATACAATGTTAACTATAATTATTTGAAATCAGCCTACATGAGAAGTGAACATTTACACTTTACATTAATTTGTTGATGCCTAGATCAATGTGATTGAGTTAGTTTAGTGAATCTATAGAGTATGTTAGCCTACCAACTTTTATTTTAATTAAAATATTTCAATCACAATTAAATATGAAAAAAGAGGATGAAAATTAAGGGATAATGAAATCAATTAATCCGTCCAAATCGAACTAATCGAATAATCTTATTCAATACCATTAGTAAGATTCAACCGTTCAACTATATATATGAATGAAAGTTAAAAAAACAAAATAAAAAAGACATTTATACATTATAAACTCATGTCTTAATAATTAAAATTTTCTATAATTCAAATATAAAAGGGAAAATATTTTGGTTAAACCAATTTATACATAATATTATTATTGTTACTATTATTGATGTTATCTTTTCTTTTAAAAATAAATTAAGTATACTTAAGCCTAGTTGGGTAAGTATCATTTAAACCATTTTTAAAATTTTATCATTTTTAAATATATTTATCTGAATGAGATTAATTAATTTATCAATTAAAATATTATATATTTTAAAAAAAATATATTAAATATTAATAATAACACAACTTGCAATGACCCATAACATACCAATTTATCTAAATATCCTAAATCCAAATAAGTCTAATATTTAAAAAAAACTTGTTAGGAGCAAATAAAATTAACGAAACAATGATATCGTTTGTGGAAATGATTTTTTGAGTTTTAAAGAAAAAAATCTTTTTGATAATTAAAAAAAATAAATCTATTTCTAGGATAAATATCTCAACACTTTTATGTTTTTTTTTTTATTATTGATGGGTGACTAATATCTGAAGTCTTTTGTGTAATATCACTGAGATTCATTGGGTGATTTTCAAGTCTTTGAATAGTTATTGAGAAATTTGGTTGATGCAACTAATATGACATGCATACATAATTGAATTACCATCTCAATTATATTTTGGTGAACTATCTGGTTTGAGAGAAATCCTCGAACTTTCACTAATCATAGTCGTATAATGTGTATCATTTATAATGTTATTATTATAATTCTTTCTGAGATTTAATAGTTCTTTTCGATGACTTATGAACTTCATAACATACTGAGTACCTTTTTTATTTTTAATTATTTTCTCTTAATGCTATGCTTTTGCCATTTTTCTTAAATAAATTTCATCATTTTTAATATAAATGAATCTTTTTCAATAAATAACAAATTTAAAATTGATCAAAATACTTTTATATTTTTTCTCTCTCTTCTTTTGTGGGTTAATAATAGATATTTTGATATTTTAATAGATAAAAAGAATAATTAGATAGATGAAATGATAGTTAAATTTTAAACAAAAATTCTTTAAAAAAAATCTAAAAATTCAAAGACCAAACAAACTCTATGAAACTAATGATCAATACAATTTGAGTGTAACATTTTTTTTTCATACGGGCGGGAATCAAAACACTTTTAAGTAGTTGGGCGCGTTTGATTTGATGTTTAATTCGAGCGTATAATGTTTACTTACACTAATTTTGCGTTTAAACTTTAAATGCATTTTTTTCTTGTAGCTTCCTTTTTTATATCCAATAAGCCAGAACAAATAAATTAAATATAAGCTGAAATCTAATAAATGTACACGAAAATAAAGGTGAATAAACTTAGGTTAAAGTGAATCAAACTTATGTTTGAATTTATTGGTCATTGAGTTATTTTATATTAGTAGTGTAGTTAAGCAAATGATTAGCATTATTATTATTATTATTATAAAAAAATGAAAGACCAGCTGTCCCTTCATTCTTTTCACATAGATTCTGTTTCCTTTGTACTCTCAAACAGACAGACCAAATCACTTTGGGGTCTCTCTAATTAACCCTTATAATTAATCTCATTGGCTAATAAAAACATCATTAAACCCTAAAACACACATACTCAATAAAAGCATCAAAATCGAATGATGATCGCTGCTCTTAGGCACGTGCATCCTAACTTGCAGGCACACAAATCTCTCTCTATCTCTCTCTAATCTCTTCTCTTTTATGAAATCTTCAAGTGTCAGTTTGAACGGATATATGTGCTTGGCTTCAACCTTTGAACCTTTTAGCCTTTTCCAATATATATATATTTATGATTTCTCTCTGTAATTAATTATTATCTTACTTTCTTCCCACTGGTATGAATCAATAGGTTATAGATTTTGGCTATAACCTATAAAGATTGAAGATTCTTAACTTTCTTTCTTTTGAACATTTGTTTTTTTTTAATAATTTGTTGTTCTTGAGAATAACCCAGATCGGATATGTGAAAAAGATCAAATTTTTGTTAGTGGGTTTGTTTGTTTGTTTGTTTGTTTCCAATGTGATGACGGCTAATGAAGGAAGCAGCAGCGGTTTGAGAGATTATCGAAAAGGAAACTGGACTGTACAAGAGACAATGATTCTGATTGAAGCAAAGAAAATGGATGATGAAAGAAGAATGAAAAGAATAATTGGAGATAACACAACAACTGATCAATTATCAACCGGCAGAGGAAAACCAACTGAACTCAGATGGAAATGGGTCGAAGATTATTGCTGGAAAAATGGTTGTTTTAGAAGCCAAAATCAATGCAATGATAAATGGGATAATCTCATGAGAGATTTCAAGAAAGTAAGGGATTATGAAAGAAGATTGGAGAAAGGTAAAGCAGATCATCATGAAGAAACTCATGTCTTAATATCTTCATCATCTTCTTATTGGAATATTGAAAAACATGAGAGAAAAGAAAGGAATCTTCCTTCAAATATGTTGCCTCAGATCTATGAAGCATTAATGGCGGTTGTAGAGAAGAAAGGTGGAGGTTTGAGACAGCAGATTGTTGTTCCTTCTTCTTCTTCCATTGGATTAATCCCCACAAATCCAGTTTTACCTCTTCAATTACCTGCTCCGCCGCAACCGTCACCGCCGGCGCCGGCGCCGCCTCTTGTGCCACCGCTATCTGCAATGCCAGTTTATTCTCAGCCATTGCCGGCGGCCACTGTAAGTTTTGTCTCTACCACCATCTACAAAAATAATTATTTTTTATAATGTTTTCAAAACCCTAAAAACATAAATTGCAATTCATATTTACATGTTTTGAGACTTTATTATATTTAGAATGTGATCAAATTTGTAACAAAATATTTACATGTTTTTTTTTTAAATATTTTTTTTTATTTGGTAAATAAAATGTTGCTAAGTATATTCACAAACCCTAGCTAGTATAATTTTCTCCAATCTCTAATACAATTTATCTTATCTAAAACTTATAGAAATTAAATTATTTTTTTAGATGACCTAAACCCTAAATTGAATTATAAAAACTAACATAGAATTGGGACCACAACATTGAGTGATATTAATGGTGGATGTCCCCTTTTTATTATTAATAATTTAATTTAAATATATATAATTAAAAAAAAGAGTAATTAATTAATTAATTATATTGATTTTGTTATGAACCAATTGAATTCTTTACATGTGCATGGATATGGACAACTAGATCATTGGAAGCATAGATTCTGACACAAGTGAGGATTCAGACTCGCCGGAGCCGGCAACAAAGAGGAGGAGAAAAGGAGATGCTGCCGGAGGAGTGGCCGGAGAAAGTAATACCGATGATAATAGTAATAAAAATTCAAATATTGATGAGGCCATTTCGAGAAGTGCTTCGATAATTGCAGAAGCCATTAAAGCTTGTGAAGAAAGAGAGGAAAGAAGGCATAGAGATTTGGTGAGATTACATGAAAGGAGATTGCAGATTGAAGAATCTAAAGCAGAGATTAATAGACAAGGAATTAATGGTTTGGTTGAAGCTGTTAATAAACTTGCTAATTCAATTCTTGTATTGGCTTCAAACAAGACTCATCATCAACCTTCAAGTTCATCCAAGTGATTGATTCATCATCATCATGATTTGATCTTCTTAATTCCTAGCTATAAGCTAGCTAATTTATTAGAGAAAAAACTCCATATTATTGTTTCTCATGATAATCAGAGAAAAATCAATAGTTTTTATTTTATCATGATGATTGAGATATATATATTAATTAATATGATTTTAATGTATATAAAGTCATTTAAGTATTCTCTAAAATGCCCATCTTTTTTTTTTGTTTCTATTGCGATTTCTCATGAGTCTAACTCATAGATGAACCACAGTTAGTCAATTATTCAGTTTGTTCGAAAAACTAATATTGAGTATGTTTTATACGTTTTACTTATATTTTTTTGTACTATACTTATTCACACTTGTAAGAAGAATCAAACTAACCCATAATTATTTTTTCAATTATTCAATGAATCTAATTATTCAATGAATCTATCCATCAAAGTATCAAAATACTCTAATAAATGGACAACAATTATAATTGGAATTAAAATAATTATAAAATAACATAACATGGATAAGTCTAAATATAATATTTTATATAAAAAAAGTTAGTTTAGTGATAATAATAACTAACCACTTTTTATTTTAATAAAATTTAAAATTTAAATACAAAATAACATTATTATTATAATATTATAATAATTCAACTAATTAAACTCAACTAACCTAATTTATTTTATAAAAAATATATATTTAGAAAAAAAAAAACCCAATAAATTATAAAATAACATAACATCAAACAAGTTCTATTTGTTCCAAACATTTTATTTTTGAACAATTTTATTTCATTACAACAAATTGTTTAAACAAAATGAATAAAACATTCTTAAATAAATAAGAAAATGAACAACAAACAAGTCTAAAAAGAAGAAGTAATTCAAAAAAACATACTAAAAAGAAGAACAAAGACATCAAAAATAAATAACACCAAATAAAAACTCTAGTCATTTTACATACGTTATCTTTACTACCCGAAAGATTATTTAAGAGTAAAAAATGTACAATCTAAATGTCCACCAATTTGGTGAAATTAAATTTGAGATGAGATTGTAAGGTACTAAAGGATTTGTATAGAAATGAAATGAGTTGTAAAAAAAATTAATTTTTTTTTAAGCAACCAGTATTAGCATTATAACTATAACCACGGTTATCTGTCTTGCCTCGCTTCAACTCAAAGCGTTTTCGGATTCGGAATCGAATGATTAACTCCGATTAAACTCTAGTTAAATCATGTGTAGATGATGGTATATATATAATATATTATGTAAGTGGGTTTGGCCGGAGAGATCGATCAGAATTCAGAACTGGCAGTGGCAGTAATGCAGCTGGTGTGGTGGAGCCGACCGGTGGCAGAGCAACAAAGTATGGATCCCATCCCCAAAAGACCGGTCAAACGGAGACCGGTCAATTATATCATCTTCCCTCTTTAATATATTTCTACATGTAATTACTATTTTATCCATCCCTTAAGGAACTGTTTGTTTTTTATATTATGCAAATTTTGAAAACGACAACCCTATTCGTAAAAAGGTTCAATCCTAACCGATGCCAATAGAGACTAAACAAACAGAGTTATAATATCAAATTAAATATTTACTGTACCTACTCAGTACTACAGTTGTACTCATGAATATTGTCACGTAATGATTCCATCCTTTTTTTTATTATTATTATTTATTTTGTCTATTAGTAATTCAAGTTAATTTCAGACATTGTTTCATAACTCCACCTATTTTTATTTTATTTAGTTCTTGTTCAGTATTATTTTATTGTAATAAATTCAGTACTAGCTGATTTTGAAAAGATTTGTATTTTTTTTATAAAAACTTAAAAGATATTAAATATAAAATGAAATGTTATTTGATTAAGACTAATAAATAAATAAAAAAGAACAGCTATTTTTTTTTAAAAAAATTTTATATATATTAAAAATAAAAAATAATCGTTTAAACAAAACATGACATTAAAAAAATACTTAATAAATTATCGAGCTTGTAAATTCTTGAGAAGAACGATTAACTCACGACAGAATCTAATGGTTTTCCTAAACGAATCTCAGGAAGTATAATAATAATAATAGTATTATAAATGATACGCATCGGACAACTACGATCTTTGAAAATTTGATGATTTCTCTCTAATCAGATAGTTCATCAAAGAATAATTGGGATAATAACCCAAATATATATGTAGGTTTATCACATTTATCGTATCCATCCAAACTTTGCAACAACTACCTAAAGATTCGAGTATTATCCAATGAATCCCAGTAATACTCCAAAAGTCTTCAAATACTAGTCATTCCCCGATAATGCAAAAGTAAGTTCTATAAAAAAAAAGTTATTTATGTTTTGAATTAGGGAATTATGATAAATAAAAAATTGTATTAAAAATTTAATTTTTTATAAAAGTACAATTAATTGATTATTTAAAAAACATTTGTTCAAAACTTATATATTTTATTTTAACCATCAAATTATTTTATTTATTAACTAAAATATTAAAATAAATTTATTTTATTTTTATAAAATTTAAATAAGAAAATATTATAATAATTTAATAAATTTAAAACTCATCTAACTTATTTTTATTTATTAAATAATTAAAAATAAATAAAAATAAATAAAAATAAAAACTCAAATAACCAACATTAAACAATTTTTATTTCTTTTATTTTTTTAGTTGTTGATAGGGCATCTTCATTTGATAAAGGAAAATATATTTAGCTGCATGTGGAAAAGAATAGTAAGTAGTACAGTCAATTATTTATAATAATAAGCTTATATATAATGTATAGATTTTCGTAGCTTATTTTCTGTCTATATATATAGTTTATTTTCTTTTATAGAGGCTAAAAACTTTGTATAATTATTTTGAGTCACTTTTATTCATAATGTTCTTTTCAGATGAATCTAACTTATTGTAATTTTGAACTTGAATATAACTACAATGTCTTCTTTGATCTTTTCCAAAATTAAATTGTTGAGTTTTTTTTTTTTTTATTATTTAGGACATTTTCAAATGAAAGTCAGATCTGAAACAATTACTTGTGAGAATATGTCAATATGAACATTGGGCAACTCTTCTTCTTAAAAAAAAGGGATGTTAGAGTATATATGGTTAATTGATTTGATTTTGTTACTATATTATTTTTATTAATTTAAATACAAAGTTATTATATTACTTTTATTAATTTAAATACAAAATTATAGTATTTCGCGTTTATGAAAGTTATTTTAACTATTGATGATGCTCTAATAATTTATTATTATATTTTTAATAATATTTTTTTAAATGTTTTTGTTGATATTTTATTTTCTTCGGCTATTGTATTCTTCAAGTCTTTTTCAGTTATTATTTTATCCTAGTAGTTAATATCTATATTTTGGTTGGTCTTAATTCAATCATATCAAAATTTTGACTAATTATTTAGCCAACACACTATCATCCCGTCGTTGAATGAATCTCAACATCCACGAGTAACATGAGAGTTCTTTCAGTTGTTGTTTCACCTTAGCATTCAACACTCATATGATTCTACATTTTCGTTAGTTTATTAGTTAACACATTATCATTCTGTAATTGAATGTATTTTAACACTCAATAACTTATCAAGTTTAAAAAATATAACATCAACATTTCACAATCTCGTGTTTAATACAAATATCCAAATCTTTTTATTTGAGCTTCAAAAGGGATGTTATAATATAAAATAATATATATAAGATATATTATCACAATATTATGATAATATCATTATATTATTATATCAGTTTCCTTATAAATTTATTATAATGTCTATATATTAGACATAATTTATGTAACTCAATATATCATCCAATACAAACAGAATGAGAAATATTGTATTTGATGATATATTGAGTTACATAGGTCATGCCTGTTATATAGACATTAATTAGACTGATAATGAAACTAATATAATAATATAATTATGTTATTATAATATTGTGATAATATCTTACTTTTTATATATATATATATATATATATATTATTATATATATATATATTTTATTATAACATTCTTTCTCAAACTCAAGATAAAAAAGAATTGGATAACTTAAGGTTGAAAATGAGATTGTGAAATATTAATTTTATGGTATTCAAGCATGATAAAATCTTGAGTGTTGAAATTCATTCAATTACATGATGATAGTGTGTTGAAATCTCATTGTATTCACTACTAAGGTGAAACAACAACTTAATAACTCTGAAATTACTCGTAACTCGTAAGTGTTAAGATTCATCAAACAATGGGATGATAATGTGTTGACTAATAAACCAATGAAGAAGGTTCCCATGGGCATTGCATGTTGGTGAAACAACAACTGAAAGAACTTTAATGTTACTTGTGAGTGTTGAGATTTATCCAACGATAGAATGATAGTGTGTTGACTAAATAACTTGCAAAAATCTCATATGATTAGATTAAGACCAACAAAATAGGCATTTACTATTGGGATTAAACAACAACCGAAAAATAAAATAAAATATAATAGTCGAAGAAAATAAGAACATCAACATAAACATCTAAAAGAAAAATATATTACTAAAAATATATAATAATAAATTATTATAGTCCTCCATTATTGGCCAAAATAACCATTAACCATTAATTGAGACAAAGACTGAGATTTTATATATTCAAGAACGAATATAAGACTATAATACCAAGTTAAAATAATGAGAGGATTGTGTTAAATGATATATAGAATTACATATGATAAATTGAATATATAGACATTATAATATATTATAAAGAAATTGATAAAATAATATAATTATATTATCACTAAATTATGATAATATTTTACGTATATATTATTTTATATTATAATATGTTTTTTATGTAATACTTTATTTCAAAATTTTATTAAAAGTAATAACTTTTTTGTTATTCACTTCATAAGATTTTTTTATAAAAAAATAGTTTAGTGGCATTTTAATAAAAAACTTAAAAGTGGAGAAATAGTTCGAGAGTTAAGATCAAACATAGACAAGCTCTAATTTTGACAAAGAAATAAACAACAAACCGAAATTAGAAACAACAAAGAGAATTACAATAAACAAAAACTGCCTAAAACGTTTTGAATTTGATTTTGCTGGTGACTATTCCACAAGAGATATTACATATTTGTAATTAAGCTCTAGTTTTCTTCATTCTTCTGAATTCCTTTGTAAGTATGAATTAGTGCATTGTCGTTTGCAACTAAATCTTCTCAGACTTTCTCTATTGATCTGCGTATTGTACTATAAATTTTTTTATTTCTTTCCCTCCATACATTGTAGATCAATGCTCCATAGAAGCATTCCATCAAATTTGTGTAGAAGTTGTCTCTCTTCCCTTTTATCATTATAATTTCTTTGATTTCATTCTATGTTCCTGGGAAGTTTAAGATGTTCATATTCCTTGGAAAATTAGACCAAAGTATATATACGAAAGAGCATTCCTCAAATAAATGATTTATGCTTTCCTCGTTCCCTTCACATACTAGATAATTAACATCAGGTATATTCATGTATTTGTGAATTCTATTTCGCATCGTCAGTCTCAGCTTCCTATAAATCAGTCAAATGATAAATTGGTGTCGAGTAATTATATTTGTAGACCAGATTACTTTATGTTAGTCGACCACTTGTTCCTTTGTTCTAATGTTTTTCCATGCCAAACTAGCAACAAACTTTCTATTTCCCAAGATAGATTGTCAATTCTTTTATTGAACTACAAATTACTAATCAAATTCAGAATTTTGTCTCCTTCTAAAATTTGCCTCATAATTGATTCATATTTTCCATCATAAGTTTCTCTAACCGAGAATCTTAGACAACTTCTTCTGATTCTGCATCCTTGAAATTCATCTTTTAATACAATGGGATTACTTTCTAGCCAATGATCATGCCATAATAGTAACCCCTTCCATTTCCTATGGTGCACTACATCATTTTGTAAGCATCATTAATTGATCTTATGATTTTTTAGTGATCATGCCATTTGATCATTGATTGCACATGTCCAGATGCTTGATTCTCCTTTCATAAATCTCATATGACCCGTTTTACCCATAAAGAATCAGCTTTCTACTTCAGTGTCCATAGATGACGTATAGTGAGTGCTATGTTCTTTATTCTCAAAGGTTAGACCTCATTCTTCTTTGGGAGTATAAATATTCTCCCATTTGACTTTTTCTCCCTTTGTCTTGTGTACCCCATATATAGTCTCCCATGATTCTGTCTATTTCAACCATAACCTTTTTTGGAATAACTATTTGATGCTCCCATTAGCCAATTATTATCATTATAACTTTTTTCACGAGTTCTATTTTTCCTACATAAGACAATTTCTTAGTTGCCAATCTCAATACAATTTTTCTAACATTTTCAATTAGTGGTCTAAAATGTGAGCATTGGAGTTGTCAAGATGATAGGGGAACTCTGAGATATTTCACTGGTAGAGAACCTTCTTCTATTTCCGTGATGTTGACGATGCTTTCTTTCAGTTCCTCCTTCACCCCTCCATATAAAGCTTGCCTTTTATCTTCATTGATGTGTAAACCTGTAATACTTGAAAATTTGGTTAGTGCTTCTTTGATTGTACTAACAAATTTAACATCTTCATGAATCACTAAAAATAGATCAATAGTGAAACATATATGAGTTATAGCTTCCTCCTTGCAATACAGGTGAAATTTAAAAATATGACTTCTCATGATCTTTTTAAAGATGTAATCAAGAATTTACATGATCATGACAAAGAGGTAAAGAGATAGAGGATCTCTTTGCCTAACTCTCCTTTCACCCTTAAAGAAGCATCCAGGAATGTCGTTCATGTTTACCACAAAGTGAATGGTAAAACACATTGCATAATTCATTCAATAAAAATGATTGAAAACCCTATTGCTAAAGGAATTTGTGGATGGAGTCTAATCTGATCGAGTTAAAAGCTTTTTTATATCGATTTTGAAAACCACACGCGGTGATATAGATTTCTTACAATATCCTTTTAATAAATTTCGCATTATGGGAAATAGAACATAATGTTGATTTCCCTAATTCTACAAGTTTATCAATGACTAATTTAAAACGATGTGAAAGAATTTTGGAAATTATTTTGTACATAACGTTGCAACATGAAATAGGACGAAAGTCCTTAATTTTTTCTAGATTGAATTTTTGAGAATCAAATTCAACACTGTCACATTCCACTACTTCAACATTTTTCAATACTAGAAGAATTTAAAATACTATCACAAACATCTTTTCCAACAATGTCTTAATTTTCTTTGAAGAAGCTCACATTGAAACCATCATGTTCTAAACTTTTGTCTCCTTTCATTGAAAATAGTATATTATTTTCATTTCTTTAGAACTCATTTTTTATATCAGTTAGATGCAATTTTTTGAGCTAACTTTTCTTTGAATAATCTGTTGAAACAACGTGAGGTTATATTTTGACACTGCAGTATCTAGTTTAGTATCAATCAATCCCTTGTAGTAGTTGATAACTTCATCATGAATTGCTTTTTGTCCTTGTATTTTTTCTCCATTGGAATTAGTAAGCATGAGCACTTGTTCCTGAAGTTTCTTGAAGAGCATTTCTCTTATAGAAGAAAGAAGTATATTTATCTTTTAATGAAAACTAGTTTTCTCTAAATTTTTGCTTTACAAATCTTTTTTTTATCACATAGATCTCTAAATCTTGTCCACGCCTCCTTTTCTTCCTCTCTTTTATTGGCAAGATTTTGAGTTCTCGGTAATTTACTTTGTATGTCATCCAACTTCATTCTAGCTTATCTATTCTTTTTGAAATTTTACTATATTTTTTGCGATCAAAGTTGTTTAGTTTTCTTTTCAAATACCCAAATGTACTCCATAAGATTTACAACAACTCTTGTTGCTATAGCTAGACTTAGAATTGAACTCAGCATAATAATGTCACCAAAAGAACCATAGATGCTATGTTTTGTTGTCAAATTTCTAAACATAAAGATATTTTGTTGGTTAATTTAAATCATCGTTTTTTTCGAATAAAACTGTTTATAGAAATCAAATTGGTTTCAACAAATGAAAAATCAGAATGTAGTAGGTTTGATTCGATTTTGATAGATATCACTCAATTTACTTACACTTTAAGTCTTGTTATTGTCTTCTTATGCAACTCTTTACACTTAAAGAAACTAAGTTGATTGAGTGAAAATAGGGAATGCTTATGTAGGAAAATTCTCATTAAGTGTCTGGTTCAAGCTATTTTTATGGACTTAATATTTATTTTTAAATTACTCTAAGTTAATTATTTTTGTAGCAAACTTATTGACACACTAAACCAATTTACTGAATACATATAGAGACTTTGAAAAAGAAAATTTGACAGAATGTGAGCTTGAGAAACCTTAAAAATTTGTAATCAAGCTTTTATTATACAATCACCAAACTTGTAGAGTGATACAAGAAAATTAGGAAAGAGGAAAAATATGAAAATAAATAAATAATGACACTTGTATTCTTAATCTTTTATAGAAAAAATAAACACCAAGAAAATAAAAGAACATAACCAAAAGTTAAAAATTGGTATATGTATAACCCATCATTTATTTTATTTAATTTATAATAAAAATATCTTATATTTTTTTCTTAAGCATTAATTTTTATGAAATTATAATACTCTTTTAAATATTTTCTTATAGTATTAAACATTTTATAACTCTAAACTAAAAAAAGTATTTAAATAATTTCAATCCAGTTAGAGTTCTAGCTCTTCCGTGTGGTATCTCACCGATGGCTTAAGGCTCGGAAGAGACCTTCTTCGCCTTCCACCTAACTTGCACATGGAGAGTTCAAAGCGGGGCCTTTTTTTTGCCTTCCACCTAAGTTGCACAGGAAAAGTCTAAAGTAAATCTTAAGACGCAGTAAAATTTCAATGGATACAACTATGATTGAACGAAATGTAAAAAATGTGATTTTTTTATCTATTTGAATAAAGACTAATTGAGTATGTCAAGATAAAATTTGTTTATCAGATAATTTTTCGATCGCTCAAAATATTTATGTTCACCCAAACAGTATGTAACACTCAACTATTTAATCAAGCGCATAATAAGTTAGAAGAGAGGATATATATGCCTACTTGTCTCGTCTTTAGATCTGATTTCATAATTGTATTTATTAGAATTTATTAATAAATTATATTTTAAATAAATTTAATCTAAATAAAAAACATTATCTATATTCAAGATAAATAGTAAATAAACTTGTTCAGATCTGATCTATAATATCTAATTAGACGGTTACACAAAACAATTTCCAAAAAATTAAAAATTAAAAAAAAGTTTGTCTTATTAACCAATACTAAAGTATTTATATATTTAAAGTATTTTAATCAAATAAATTCAAAATTTTCAAATAAACCCATCATCTTGAAAAATATAGTCAACGAAAGTAGATAAAGCCCCAACCTGAAACACTTGCACTGACCTAACTCCTGTAATAAGATGGCCGCCGCTTTTGGTACCGCCACCGTCGCCGCCGCCGCCGCCACCTTAGCCGGAAAAAGGGTTTCAAATGACATCCATTTCTGCTCCCATACTACCCCGCGGTTCATTCGAAGCGGATGGTCTCTTGCCCCTGAGAAACTACAGATCAAAGCATATTCTACTCCAATTGGAGGTAGATCCGTCTTCCAATCTCTTCTCGATTCTTTTAATTGTTCCAAATCGTTAACATTATCTGTCGCCTAATCACACTGTAGAGAACCCAGCTCGTTCAAGGTCTTCAATCGTGCGAACCGCAGCTGTCCGGCAATTAACTGGACCCATTACTGCAACTGAGGGTTTACGTTTTGCTGTTGTCAGTTTCCAACTTTCTATTTTAATTTGATGAATCTTGAATTGCTCAGAGTTCTAACAAGGTACCATTCTATATTGGGTTGCAAAGGTTGTAGCCAGATTTAATGAAATTGTGACAAGACCCTTATTAGAGGGAGCTTTGGATACTTTCAGAAAATATTCAGTTAAAGAAGAAGACATTGATGTAAGAAGCTTCTTCTTTGATGAGTAGATCTTAGATTCCAATTGTTTCAATTTTGCCTTTGAAAATGTAGTAATGATAATAGATGTTTTTCTTCTTTTCATCAGGTAGTGTGGGTTCCTGGTTGTTTTGAGATTGGTCTAGTTGCAGAAAGGATGGGAAAAACTCGCAAATATAATGCAATCTTGTGTATTGGAGCTGTGGTATGATTTCGCTATCTTTCTCAATTATCATAGAATAAAGTGAAATGGCTAGAAGAAAGTTAGCCATATTTATAGTTTTAACAGATTATGATCACAAATTTTGTAGAACCCATGTAGATTTCATTTGACAGGTTCACAAAAGAACCAAACATCCAACTGAAATTTGTCATAATGGTTTATAATGTTCATTCATTCATTCATATGTAATGAATAATAGATAAGAGGTGATACCACGCATTATGATGCTGTGGCGAATTCAGCTGCATCTGGAGTTATGACAGCTGGTCTAAATTCAGGTTTGTTTTTAACTCACTTTCAATCCCATGAAGGGATTAGAATAAAAGCAGCAGCCTTTGTATTGAATTGTTTTGAACAAGGTTCAGGTCATGTATGATGATGATTTGGTAGTCACTGTTTTAAACAAGGTTATGAGATGGAATTGAGATGTTTCGAATAAATGTCATTCTCATGGAACTTAACTGCAGGTGTTCCTTGCATATTTGGTGTTTTGACATGTGAAAACATGGATCAGGTACTATACAATTTTTTCTTCACAGTGGAATCTTCATTTCAACGATAATCATTGTTTTCTCTTTTGTGTGTAGGCTCTAAACCGCGCTGGAGGTAAATCAGGGAATAAAGGATCAGAAACCGCTCTTACAGCTGTAAGTTTTATTAGTTCATGAAATTTTTCATCTTCATCACTTCAATGGTGTGTGTCATACTGCGTTTGAAGTTGATCCGCGACTGATTTATTGCGATTTGTTTGGATTTGTTTTGCAGATTGAGATGGCATCTTTGTTTGAGCACCATCTAAAGCCTTAATCATTTTGGATTGAATTTTCACCTTCATAATAAAGAAACTGCAGAGGGTTGGCTGTTTCATGTCTCATTGTGGTGTTGAATAACTTCTGCTTTTAGCAAAGAATAAAAATAAATAACTTCTATGTTATTTTTCAAATCTCAATTATGTATGTGTTTAATTTGAAGGGAGAGTTAGAACTAGTAGATTAAGCAAAATAGAATCAAACCTATAAAAAAATCAATGGAAACAATTTTAATTCGATCTAATTATATATATATATATATATATATATATATATATATATATATATATATATATATATATATATATATATATATATATATATATATATATATATATATAATTAATATTACACTTGAACTTGAATTAATATTTGTATGCTGAATTGTTCTAGGTTTAAGCCCGGTTCAAAATAATTTTATTATATATTCTAAAATATAAGTGATATATATATATATACTTTTGCACCCTAAATAAATAAAATCATTAATATAATTATTTACCTGAACTCTTTTGCATCTTTATAATATATATATTTTTTTTAATTATTACTATTTTTGTAGGATTATAAATGTAACAATTATTACTTTTTAAAATATTTTTGTAATAATATAAATATTTAGTTTTTAAGTTATAAATAATTTTAATTAAATGTTGTGTCATGGTTTTGGCCTGCCGACACAATAGTTAGATTTCTAACTATTATCTCTGGATTTATGTGAATTTATTTGTAGACATCATTTAATAAGATGTTTTTATTTTTATTTTAATATTTTGGGATTATATATGTGAACTTGACACAACAGTTTGATATTTCTTTTATCATCTAGTCTTATATATTCAATTATTTAAATTTAACGTGTAAATAATATTAACATAATAATAATTTTAACTATTACACTTTTAATTAATATATTTCACGTTTAAATCAAATAATTTCAGTTTTTTAAATAAATTATATACCGACTCTAATATATCAAAAGATTGTATGACTGTGCTTATAATTTGTAATTGGCCACTCATTTCATTAAAATGAAATAACTGTTAAATGAAATAATATATTTTTAAATGAATTTGAAATTTATTTGAGTGATATTTTAACTTTACTTTTAAATTATATATCAGTCTTAATAATAAAATAAAAGGGAAATTTAACAAAATAGTTTTAAAGACCAAGGTAAATGAGTTTTTGAATAGCGAACAAAATTAAATACGTTAATGATCACATTTTCTTTTGGACGAAAATGGCCCGTTGCGAAAAGTTTATAATCGCGAGACGCAACCCTCGCAACCGGAATTCGCGAGACGCAACCGGAAATCGCGAGACGCAAATTTTATTTTATTTTTGTGAATTTTTCAAAAAATAAAATAAAAAAATTGCGTCTCTCGATTGCCGGTTGTGTCTCTCGATTGTAGACTTTTCACAGAACATTGTGGACTTTTCACGTGGCATCCGGTTGCTCTCGCGGCATGGACAATTTCGTCAAAAAAATATAAAGTGGTCACCAATCCATTTTAAATTATGCGCTGGTCAAAAACTCATTTACCCGAATATTTATGACCATTTCGTCAAATTTTCCAAATAAAAACATTAAAATTTAACTTTAAAATTCAATAAAAATTAGGAAATTTTATAATAAAAAAGAAGAAGTAAGTTTATTGATTGTGATTAGAAAAAGATATTTTTCATCTTATCCATCTGTGTTTTGGATACGTGTATGAACATGATTGAATTAAGTTAATGATAATTATAATTATCTTCATTTATTTCTTCTCTCTCAAGAAACATAATTTTTCCAACTCTTTTCTTACAGATTTTGACTTTCAATTTCTACTCCATTTCCAATTGATCTGAATCATCTGTTGCCGGAATCGGAATCTCTCTAGATCATTCGATCATCGCGCGGTATCTGAATCAGGTATAAAGAATATATACGGAATTTCTCTTCCATTGATCTCGTACACAATGTTGTTGCATCTGTTTAGCTTATCTTATGAAGTTCATTGTTCAATTTCACTTGCAATCATAGTTCATGTTCCTTACGAACAAAATCTAGCATCCGATCTACTTTCAGCTTACTTAAATCTCTTCATCTTCTATCTGAATGTTATTTCCCGCATTAAGTAAACGATTAATGAATATATGCTTCTGATTAGATTAGATTAGATTCAAATCACCACATTCTGGATCTACAAAATGCTGATGCGAGAATCTTAATCTTGTGAAAGTAGAAATTCTGTTTATCATTTTGAAAGAATCTTTTATTTTGCATATTCGATCTATCATGGTTAGGTTTACACTTTACAGTGACTCTGGTTGCTTTCTTTCACTTTTAAATTTGGAACTTCTCTTGTTGAAGAGTGAAAATTCTAATGATCTTAGTTATGTTCAATTTCACTTGCGATCATAGTTCATCTTCCTTACGAACAAAATCTAGCATCCGTTCTACTATCAACTTACTTAAATCTCTCGATCTTCTATCTGAATGTTGTTTCCCGCATTAAGTCAACGATTAATGAATATATGCTTCTGATTTGATTAGATTCAAATCACCACATTCTGGATCTACAAACTGCTGATGTGAGAATCTTTCTCTTGTGAAAGTTGTCTTTTATAATGTTCTATCTTATTATTGAAGTAGAAATTCCGAGGTGCTGATCTGCATCTACAGGATCTTATTGAACTATCATGGTTAGGTTTACAGTGAATCTGGTTGCTTTGCTGAAGAGTGTCAATTGTAATGATCTTAATTATGATCATCTAACATTTGTTTGAATCATGCATGACTCAGGAGGATTGTTATGGCATCATCAGATGAACCAGAGATAGTTGGAAGGGGTTTTCTTGACAAAAAAGAAGAAGAAGAGAAAGGCGGATTCATTGAAAAGGTTAAGGATTTTATTCATGATATAGGTGAAAAGATAGAGGAAACAATTGGATTTGGAAAACCAACTGCTGATGTTTCTGGCATTCACATTCCACATATCGATCTTCACAGAGCAGATATAGTTGTGGATATTCTTATAAAGAATCCAAACCCTGTTCCGATTCCTCTCATCGATATAAGTTACTTGATTGATAGCGATGGAAGGAAATTAGTTTCTGGATTGATCCCAGATGCAGGCACAATTCATGCACATGGTTCTGAAACAGTTAAGATACCAGTTAGCATTATATATGATGATATCAAGAGCACTTATGCTGACATTAAGCCTGGGAGTATCATTCCTTACAAAGTTAGAGTGGAACTCATAGTGGATGTGCCTATTTTCGGGAGGTTAACTTTGCCACTTGAGAAAACAGGGAAGATCCCTATTCCTTATAAGCCTGATATTGATCTCGAGAAAATACAATTCAAGAGATTCTCTTTTGAAGAAACAACTGCTATTCTTCATCTCAAGCTGGAAAATAAGAATGAGTTTGATTTAGGTTTGAAAGAATTGGACTATGAGGTTTGGTTGTCGGATGTTAGCATTGGAGGTGCTGAACTTGCACAATCTACCCAAATCGATAAGAATGGTATCAGTTATATTGATATTCCAATCACCTTTAGGCCTAAAGACTTTGGCTCTGCTCTTTGGGACATGATCAGAGGAAGAGGCACTGGATACACCATGAAAGGGAACATCAATGTCGATACTCCCTTTGGTGAGATGAAGTTGCCCATTAGCAAAGTGGGTGGTACCACCCGCCTTAAGAAGAACAAAGAAGATGGAGGTGATGATGATGACGACGATGATGAGGTACGTCTATTACTTTCTTTCCTTGTGAATATTTATGGTTGGTTTTCTAAGACAATATCGGTTTTGTATACCAGGAGTAAGTAGGGAGGGATGGATCGCGAATAATGTTCGACATGTGTGTGCCTACATGGACAAATTTGACATGTCGGTTTTGTACTATTTATAAGTTGGACCTAACCAAACTCGACTTTTGCAAGACTCTATAATTATGGACGGTTTTATCTGGTATGTAGCTAATGTCTTGACAACATTTGCTTGCGTGTTGGATTGTTTGTGTTTTGGAGATTGTTGTTTTGGATTTATATATGGTTATAACTTGTTTGCTTGATAAAGCATTTTAGGTCCAAAATCTATCTACTTTTTTAGCCTCTTGGTGCATGATTTTGCTTGGATGATACTTATGGTCCTGTAAAGCATCTTGAAAGACTTGTTTTGATGATCTAAAAATATACCATTGATATATATATATAAAGACCTAGAGCTTATTGCTTGTTGGGATGAATGGATAAATTTACCCTAACCGGTTAGACCTAAGGTGTGTATAGAGAATCAATCGAACTGATCAAACTGAATTACTGGCGGTTTTGGGTCGACTTAGTGGCAGGATTGTTAGGAAACAGGTAAATCCAGACCAGCCCAATTCCAGCTAATTATTTCTCGAGACGACAATATCACGAGTCACGACGTAGAACACACGAACCGGGAATATGGTCCAAGCCTTGTTCAGGATAATCAAATTTCTCAACCAGATTCAAACCTAACTAAATACCCATAATTTTTTTTTAGAGAAACACAATGGTTAAAATTTAAGTGCTAACTAGTAATAGAAACAGTGCAATTTAATAGGTTGAAAAGAGGCCGAATGTATATAATATATTTTTTTAAGAAATATTAAAGATATAGAGTTTAAGATTAAAATTAATACAAATGATTTCTTATAGTTATTTTTTATGAGAAAGTGGTCTATTTTATGGAATGTTGCATGGACCACCCCTTAATAATAAGAGTTAATTTGTAACAATTACTCAATTATTTTAATAATTCTTATATAGAGTACTTTGTAATAGTTTGATTCTACATTTTAGTTTCTTTCTTTTTATTATAAAAAATATGTCATAAATAAGGAGAGATTATCAGTATTTAAAGAATTAAACTTGTGAACTCTAAGTCTATAATAAAAATCACATCACATAAAAATAAAACAAAGAATAAAGTTTTACATTGAATATAAATACACAATGAAAAGTGGGCATAGAAATGAGATGAAAAATAATAGTTTATTGAGCAATTAATCTTAAAAGTGAAAAAGTAAAGTCAACTTTGAAAAGAAGAAAAAGTCATATTTGATAATGAGGAATTTATGTGTGGCCATCTGGTTTCTTGGTCTTGAATTATAGTTGGGAAAAGACCCATGTGGTTCTTTGTTTGTCTGGCATTTAGTATATATGTGTCCTAACTTATAACATGGCCTATCACCCACCTTATGTTTGCATCACACAAAAAAATATCTAACATGGCCTTGTTGTTGATTAAAATAATAAGAAGGAGAAAGGTCTTCTTATCAAATTCATAAAAAATCTAAACTCACAACTATTGAATTATTTATTTTTATTTTTTGAATATTAACCTTTTATTTAAATTGATCTATCTTTTTTTTTTATATTGAAAAAAAATAAAAACTATTCGAAAATAGGTAAGAAAAACAAGTTATGAACGTAATTTGTTATAAATTAATAATACAAAATTATGAAATTGAAATTGGAAGCTTAATTTCAATTTTTGATTTGATAGACTATTTAAAATTAATAATTAAAATTAAAATTTTAATTAAAATTAGAATTAGAATTCAAATTCTAATGGAATTCAAACCAATTAATTTTACCATTACCAATTCTAGATATTTTTTAATTCGGAAATATAATTCTAATACTTACAATTTTGTTATGTTTTTCAAACAAAATATCTTAATATTAAATCATTTACAATAAAATTAACGCGTTGAATCATTTTTATTTTTATTTAGGAAGTTAAATGGTAGAATCGATAATCTTTTTAGAATTATTAATTTTACTTTTGAATTTAAGAATTTAACATTTCAAATCGATATTTTTTTTTAATGACAATCAATCTTAGACAAAAATTTTGAAACTTGTGTTTACATAATAAATTGTGTCTTATTAATATTTTAATAATATAAATAATATATATTTAAATTATTTTGATTATAATTTTTTTCAAATATAAGAATTTAAATTTTGAATTCAATATTTTTTTCTAAACACAGTAATTCAATTTCAATTATTGTAAAATATGAATTAGACTTTCAATGTCAATTTAAATTTCTAATTTTATTTTCAATTTCAGTCATCCTCAATAAGAACATCTATATTACGAACTAGAAAATCCACCTCAATCTTGGGATCTAGTATAACATCTAAAGGCCCTCATCAACCCTAGCTTTACCATTAAAATTATGACATGAATGAAAGGATGTTTATCCGATCCCAATGTCCTATGTTCAAACGTGATTATCTAATGAGAAATGATTAGGTGAGGGAATTTGGTGAGGGAATTTGGTGAGGGAATGATGTGGCATAATCTTATTCGCTGAAAAAATCAAATAATTTCTCTCTTTTCTCTCTTTCCTCCCACTTTTACATTTTCCAAACCAATGAATGTAACGCCACGTCATTCCCTCACCAAATTCCCTCACTAAATTCCCTCACTCTATCACTCCTCTTATCTAATAGGATCTCAATATTCTATATTTTAGATTAAGGGATAACTTAGGTTATCAAATACAATTTTAATCTTTTTGCACTTAATTCCGTGATAAGAATTGTGATTTAAATCTATCTATATATAATGATACTTAATTTTTAAAGTGTCCGGATTGCCGAGTCAAGAGGTGTGGTTAATTTGAATATATATATGTGAGAGTAAATGAATATTTGGGTCGAATTGTGGGTTGACCCGCCCATAAACTTAAAACGGTTAAAAATAAAATAAAAAATGCTATATATATGTTTCGAACTTGCAACCTAACAAAAACAAGTACAACCTTTTAACTAACTAGACTAATAAGACTTTATATTTTAAAATCAATACTAAAAAAACGTGGGACATTTTATCAATATAAGTTCAACTTTTCAACTAACTAATCAATATATAAAAGATTAAAAATAAAATAAAAAATGCTATCACATTTTCACCGTAATTTTTTTTCCATTTTTTATATCATTATTCGTGCAAATGCACGGGCTACATGCTAATTCAATTAATATGTATAAATTTAGGGATCTACCTTTTTTTTCGCAACAATCATATAAATATAATATACTTTATTGAATTGAAAATAATGTAGAAATACAATCAAGAGGGTCAAGACAATCAAGATTCCCATACAAAGTTAAATGAAGAAAAGAAATAGATGACATAACAAAATCTCATTAAAAGAGGAGTAACGATATAGAACGGGAATTTGATGTCATTAATTATGTCAGGAATAATGTTTTAACACGTGATTGGACTTAAATCTAATAGAAGAGAAAAAATTCATTTCCAAGTCTAATTACGTGTTGTCACATCATTTCTGACACTATTCATGACATCAAATTTCTGCTCTTTATATTACTCTTAAAAAAATAGGTAAAATAGGTGGATTAGTAATTCAATTAACAAATATTGAAAAATATATATATTATTTTATAATTAGTGATTACAATTATAAACCGTCCAGCGGTTTTGCAACCCAAATTGTCCTATTAAGGGCAGTTTTTCCCAGTTTGACCGGTAGTTGGCTAATGATGGGACGGAAACACAAATAACATTTCCGACTCGATTTCACCCCAATTCTGCTTCGAAACTATAAACACAATTAAATATATAACATCATCAATATGTTTATTTATTTTTTTAGATTTTATAAGAATTTTAAGTCTATTTCGGTATTATAATATAAATATTTAATAAATTATAATATATATAATATTACAAAATTATAATATATATAATATTACAAAATTCATTTATATAATTTTATTAAAGATTTTTTTTAAAAGAATATGATATAACGATGTCCCGCGAAAATGGTAGTAAAAATAACTAGAATGAGGTGGGTATGAAAAACGTATTCCCCGTATTTCCATCCATATTTATAACCATAAAGGATTAATGATCTATATAAGTTGAAGGGCTACCAAACAATTTTATCTCTATTTAATTTCAATAATATTCGATAAGTTTTATCCATTAAAAATAAAATTAAGAATATTCAAAACCAACTAAGACATAACAAAAAAGTACATGAAATGATTCTACCTTTTTCAAAAGCATAACCAAACTTTTGTAAGGAGAACGTTTCATTTATCACCACAAACAATAATAGAAGCAATGTATGTGAATTTGATAAAGTTTTCCCCACAAAAATGATGATAATATTCTTTGTGTTCGATTTTATGAAACGAGTAGATCTTGGAAAAGAAATTATATATTTTTATGGGTATATATATATGTTTATGTTAGGTCCAAGAAACTTTAATAAAGTAATATTAGATATTTCATATTGAAATGTAAAAATATTAAAGGAAGTCACAAAATAAAATGAGAATTAAATATAGATCTTTTAATTTATTTTTTTGCTAATGCATAAAATATAAATCATTCTAGTTGAATGGAAGAGGGACAAAACAGTGAGAGTATAGTGATGGCTAAACAACTAAATAGTTTAGAAAAAGATATGATGATGATTTTGTTTTTGAATTATAAAGAAGACAGATAATATTGAGTTGTAAGTATATGATAATTTGAATTAACTAATTTTTTTATATATATCTATATATTCAGAAAAAACACTGTAAATAAAAATTTTATATTGTCATGATTGGTTCCATCTTATTTGATCAGTGTCATTTAATTGGTTTTAATTATCTTTTTAGTCATATATTTAAAATGTTATTACAAAAGAAGAAAACATGAAAAGAAGAAAAGTTGAAACAAAAGGTGTGAAACTAATGCTTTTTTCATACATAAGAATGCAAGAACAAAAATTAAATTAAAAAAAAAATTGTTTTTTCAAATTAAACTAACAAAAGAATTATAATTATATTTTCTTTCATTTAAAATATTCTTACAAATATACCATTTATTAACATAGTTGAAAATAATTATATAAAAAATGTTACTCTGTAATGTGTGGCCAATTAGGTATCATTACATGTGGCTTATGTGGTACATGAAATATTATTATATTTCCCTTTTAATTTTATTATAAATTTGTTAGGGTTTAGAATTCTTAATCCTTCATTTAGAGAATATAAATGTACGTAATTCATTTCTATCAATATTGTAACCTTCCTCTTGTAATTTTCTAATCGCTCATTCTCTTAAAAGATAAACCGATAATAAAGAAATTTAAAAAAGACAAACAAACAAAAAAATAATAATAAATACAAACGAAGACAAAAAAGAGACAAAATAATAATGTTTCCCAATCGATTGATTTATATTATTTTTATTGGGAGAAGGAGTATAAAATTTCATCCAAGATCTCGTTTTTTGGATGAAGCGCTATTCATTCTTATGGATTATATATGTTTGAAAAAAGCTTGTATTACGGTAAGTCGTATGTGTCACGAGAATGTTGAATCGCCAGCTCATTTACTTTTGCATGGTCGAGAGGTTGACAAATATTTATAGTCTTGTGTAGAGTATTACTATGATTCACTGGTAAACCTACATATTTAGTTATCATCCCAATTATTTTCTAGTTTGAGAGAAATCGTTAAACCTTCAATAATCGTAGTCTTCCGATGTCGTATCATTAATAATATTATTATTATGTCGTTTTCTAAGATTCGTCTCGAAAAGTCTATTGAATGGATATGTGAGTTAACTGTTCTTTTCAATGAACTACGAAAACGATAACTTATTAGTAATATTGTTATATTTGTTCATGTCAAACTTTATTGTTTTGCTTAAATGATTTTTATCATTTTTAATATATAATATAAATCATTCTCAACCCAACAAAAAAAAAATATATCTTAGTTATCTCAATCTCGTATCAAATTATAATAACATAAAGTAAACAAATTGAAATACTCTAAAATAATAAATGACCTAATAATCTTATCCTCCTAACCTCCTAGTTAACTAATTTGTAACATGTGAAACTAAATGCTCCTAGGTAACATGACAAAGTACCATTAAAGGTTGATTTATAAATATGATAAAAAAGTAAAACCAAAATAAAGATGAAAAGGATCATCTAAATTACTTTAAGATAGATTTAAAGTAAATATTACACTTCACATTATAAATATTTTTGTTTGGCTTAGAAAAAATAAAAAAACGTTCCATTGGTGGTGGGTGCCCAAAACTCCACTACTAAAAAATGATTTATATAAACAAACATTTTAAAGCACTATTTGTGTATTATATCCCACTTGTTATATTTGTGGATAAGTAAAAAAAAATCTCAAAAAGATTATATGCTGGCCTATAATAGAAAGAAAACATTATTAACAAAGTTGGAATCACAATTTCGAATAATATAACAATCTTTTAATTCAAATTTTGTAATGGCTAGTTGTTGGACCTTGCTTAATTATTCAAGTTGCGAAGTGAATTAGGTTTAACAGTGAACCATATTCTTCAAAACTTTTTTTCTTAATTTTATTTTTTGGAAAGTATAAAATCAATTCATCCATTACATTTTGAAAAATATATATAACTAAATTATAATGAAAAATTCAACAACAAAAAAAAGCATACAAATTAAGACATAAATTACAATCAAATGGAAAATTCGCAAAAAATAATTCATATATGCCTGTAAACTATTATTTAAATTAGTATGACAGACTAATTTAGGAGACCTAAGACCAGCCGCAGCAGGGGAGCAAATGAGGTGTTATTTGGGTGTCAAAAGAGGAGAGGAGGGTGGGAGGCAGCAGGGGGGCAAAAATGGGGATCAAATTTTGGGTGTCAAAATTTGATACGGGTGTCAAATTTTGTTTGGCCAATGAGACGCTGCCATGTGGCAGTTTAATATTTACTTTTGATTTTAATTTTCTTATTTTAAAAATACATTTTAATAATAATTGATCAATAAAAAAAATAAAAATTATATCAATATTTTTTATTTTTCACGATCTATAAATAGAGACTTGGTTTGTGTCATTTGGACACCAAAAAATTTCAGAAATTTTCTACCATATTATCATCCTTGTTTGTATCACCTTTCTTTTGAAATCTTCAAACTCTTTCATGGATCCTTCACAAAACCACAACTTCTTTCCAAAACCACAACTTCTCGATTAGAGTTTTAAAAACACTATTTAAAAAATTACCAATGTTTAGAGTGTTTGTTTTCTTCTTCGTTTTAAATAATATTTGTATGTTGATGAATAATATTGTTTGTGGTTAAAAAAAATAAAATTATGTATATGTTTAAATGATGTGGAAGTGAGAGAAAGTGAAAAAGTAATTTTGATACCTTGAATAACACGCTGCTGTATGACATGTTAAAAAGTGGGTGTTAAAAGAGGTGTTAAGCTGACGTGGCAGGGTGTTAAATGAAAAAATTTGACACCCTGCTGTGGGTAGTCTAATAAATGTGAAATAAATTTATTATTATGATTAGAATGTACTAGAAAGATTTTTATGCGATAGACACGGTTAAAAATAAAAACAAAATAAATTTAATAAAAAAATTATTATAATATGTATTAAATGTTTAAAATTCTTATGGTAAGAGTCGGCTTAAAGGACTAAAATGTCACAAGTTCTATTTCATTTGGAAGCGCTTTGTGTTGAAGTGGAGGGTCATGACTATGAGTGTCATGCTAGTTCTTCTTAATTAAAAAAATAAAAATTCTTAATAAATCACGAATAATATATTAAAATAAAAAATAAAACAATCTTATTCCACATTTTATTCACTTCGGTAAAATAACTCATCTTCTCACATATCTCATTACATATTTTTCTTCAATGAACCTCTCATCTTGTGATATTCTTACACTTTCACTTTGGTCAATCAAATATTTGATTCATATTTATTAACCAGTTTTAATTGTTATCGGTCTATTATCCCTCGACAAATCACATCTCAATCACAATTGGTTAAATAGTTGTACTTGTTTTTGTTAGATTGCAAGTTCAAAACATACCTATAACATTTTTAATTTTATTTTTAACCGTTTTAAGTTTATGAGCGGGACTCAAATATCTATTTACTCTCATATATATATCCAAATTAACTACAATTCTTGATCCGACAATCCTGACATCTTAAAATTAAGCAGAATTATATATATATATATATATATATATATATATTTATATATATATATATATATATATATATATATATTAGTTAGTTAAAAAATTGAACTTGTATGGTTAATATGTCTCGCGTTCATCAAATTTAGTGTTGAATTTAAATATGACATTTTTAATTTTACTTATAACTATTTTAAGTTTATGAATGGGTCAACCCACAATCCGACATAAATATTCATTTACTCTCACGTATATATATCCAAATTAACCACAGTTTTCGACCCGACAATCCAGATTAAGACTTAATTTAAAATAGATTAATATTAAAATCATTTTAACTATACATAATTAAATAATAAAAAAATTATCGCAATTATAGACACCAAACAAATTGTCGAAAACCGAAACCAGTGAAGTGTTTTAAAATAGTGCATTTGTGTACAACTTAATATTATAAATTATTCAAATGATGCGCGACTATTACAAGTTCAAATAAGTCAATAATATGACAATATAAAGCTAATTCATGAAAATCACAGTGATTAGACACTAAACACGTTGAAGGTGGTTTAAAAAAAATTCAAATAAAAAAATATCGATTAATTTAAATGTATTTATGTAAAATATCAAATTATAAAATTAATATTATAAATTATCATGATGATACATGTACTTTTTAAAGTTAAAATATATTAACATAACGAAATTTGTTGCAATTGAATTTTAAATAGTTGTCGAGAGTAGTTTATAATCAATTAATTTTATAATTTTTATAAGTATAAAATGTCCAATTGCTATTTTTAACTTGAACTTGGGTCCTATTCATGAATAATACTCGAATTTTGAATTATGGCATATGGGGTCAGAACTATCTTGACATTTTTACTTTTTTTTTTCAAATGGGCAAAATGTTTTTCGTATTATTTTAATATATTATTTTTATTTTTTTAATTAATTTTTTACGTTTTAAATTAAATTATATTTAAAGATGTTTGGATGTATTGTTTAAAAAAATGGGTATTAGTTTTGGAATTTTACGTATATTAATTTATCGAACTTGGTTTGAGTGATTACAAAATGTTTACTCTAAAAAAATATTTGAAAATTTTTGAATAGACGTAGATTTTTTTAATTTATTTTAAAAAAAACTTCATGATGGCACATATTTGTGTACGGTATACTAATATTCACGTATTTGTATTTTAAATTGAATATTTTTTAAAAAATACGTATTCAAAATGATAAATATATTTTGAATGCTTTTAAAAATCTATAATGTATAGAATAATTTAAAAAATTGAAAAAAGAGATAATTGATATACTGTTTTAACAAATATGATAAATTAATTTTAAAAAGAAAAATACTATATTAGAATAAATTCATAAAAATTAAAAAAATAATTAAATAATAAAAAGGTCTTAAATCACTAAAATTATGATATTTAAGTACCTTATTTTTTTTTTAATTTAAATACCCTATTTTTATTAAAGGACAAAATTCAACCCCAAATAGCCCCCCAAATAGTCCATGTAAATTTTTAAATATATATATAGTTCTCTTTCATAAATTATATTTATAAAATTAGTTTATAAATCCTGTAATTATTATATAACTTGTAATTCTTAAATTATATTTATATTTTTAATTCACAAATTGATTAATATATTAACTATCTAACTACTTACTCATTTATATTAAAATTTAATTGAAGTTGATGATATATGAGCTCTGATTAAATAATATAATATATATATATATATAATTGATTTTTTCACTATCTTCTTTGAATAAAATAAAATCATACTTAAATATATAAAATAAGATGCACTCCCATAATCAGTAACACAAACTCCCAAATACAACACAATTATCAAGCAAAATCCCAAATTTTGTTATCAGAAAATCAACATTGAAGCATGTAATACCAACCATATACTATATTATCTTATAGTTTATATATAATATATATTATATTGAATTTACTTTTTTTATTTAAATGATTATATCGATCGGTGTAAAGATCTTACCATATCTACAGTTCGATTGGTGCAATATATTGTATTGATTTGGGTGCATGCACGTACTATATGCATTCTTTAATAATGTAACTTTATACATTTAAATTATTATTATTATTATATTAATATATAGTTGTGTATTCTTTTTATGAGATCTACTATACTAGCTAATCGGTGTACGTGCTTCTTTCTATACCTAATAATTAAATAATATATAACCACCAATTTGATATGGGTGTGTATATAATAATTCATTAAAATAGTACTCAATAATTAAACTTGAATATATGTATATATAAAAATATTTAATATAATGCATGTGATTATGATTTAAGTTATATCCACTTTATCATAATTTTTAAAAGAAAATTGCAATTTTAATATATATTAAAATTACATAGATTTCCCTTGAGCATAAAAAGGTCCAACATTTTTTTATATTCTTTTAGAAAAAAAATTATTAATTTAAATAAAAAATTAGGTATATAAAATTAATTTGCAAAATAACATCACTAAAATTAAAATATATTAAATAATTGACATATATAAAAGCAAGACAAGTGATTTTTGACCGACACGAAAACTGGACCCGAATTAAACATGAAAAATCAGGTTAAATCATATATTTTTGGGTTCATGTTGAAATTAATAAAAAAGTTAAAATCGGGTTAATTTGAAATGACTCAAAATATAACCGACAACCTATTTAAATTTTATTTGTAGTAAGTTTTTTCATACATGTTTTCTCTCTTCTATCATATTTTTGCTCAACTTTCATCCACCATTTTGTTCAATGTATCCAAAATCTTTTCTTTTGCAGTGTTGTTATCAAGGAAAAACCGAAAAAGATAACAATTGAATGGATCTCGACGATTACACAATAGTCTTGTAGAGTATCAACAATAACATTAACAAATTACACCCAAAAAAAAACTAATAAATCATTTTTTTAATTCATGTTAAATAGTTTACTATATAATAATATATAGGTCAGACATAATTGACCATCGAAGCTTAAACACGTTTCATAACAACCTATTTATTCACGAAGAGACAATGAATTAGTAAACTAATAGATTTTTTGACCTCGATACAAAGATAACACCTAGTGACGGCTTTTATACATTTCTTATTCAACATATTGCTGATTAGAATGCATGCCGGCATGTGTAATTATTTTATGAGTTAAATATAGGGATATAGGAATTGACCATAATGCAAATAAAATGTGCTCTTTTGACCATTTAAGTTAAGAAGACAATATAATTTTATTGGTTGTACAAGGCATGCCAATTGGACCAGCAACATCTTGACCTTTTTGGTCCTTTTATTTAAATCCCTACAATACTTTTTGATTTTTTTTTTATTAATTTTGGACACCCATTTAATTTTTTTAATAATTTTCTGGTTAAATTTGGACAGATTTTTATATTAACAAAGTCGTGAATTGGGCAGGAATCGATCTAAAGAGCACATGCAGTGCATGACCTATGTCTGCATCGGACAGCGTGTAAAAAGGTCAATCATTGCTTTTGTTAATTTTCTGTGTTGTGTGTAAAAGTAAAATGAGAACAGCGCCCGCCCTCTATGCCGGACATGTCCAACTCTAACTTTATTAATTGTTATATAATATAATATACAGGGCCCCCTATTTTTTTTCATTTTTAAGGGTCCAAAATAAAAATATCATTTTAATTATTCAAAGAAAAGGACAGAAGCATTGCAGTGTTTTGCCCAAATACAACATGTGTCCGCTTTCAACTGAGGTGGAAGAATGATTTGACAAAATAAATGGGCAAAGATCTTGTGTGTTGGACATGCTTTAAAGATTAGGGTGACCTAAGAGAATAAAGAATTAATTCTTATTTTTGTTTAGTTGAAGTACTTATATATATATATATTATGTTCTATTGAAAAATATATATATAATAAATTTATATTATTTTTAACAAAATTAACATAATTTAGTTGGTTGAAAGATATGTTAATACATATTTAACCTAATAATCAAATCTTATTGTTGTTATTATTTATTTATTTTGGATGTCCATGTAAGCATGACTAGACGACTGTCTAACTAGTCTTATTATAGAGACGGTCATAGAATTGCTATATTTATTTTTATTTAGAAACACTTAAATTCAGTTAAATTTTGATTCAAACAACCAAATATTATATAAAAAAAATTAATATATATATATATATATATATATATATATATATATATATATATATATATATATATATATATATATATAACTGATTCAAACAACCAAATATTATATAAAAAAAAATAATATATATATATATATAAAAGTTATATTTTCGAATATTATTGGTTGAGAGACCAAATTCAAATTTACTTGTTTCCATCAAAATTCATATTTTATTTATAATATTCAAAAGTCATTTTAAGCCTATAAACCAAATTCAAACACCTTCTTAACCATTTTTGTTCAATTCAAGCTCCAAATTTTCAATAATATTTGAAAATGAAAGTAAGTCATCCATTTTTGGAGTTATTTAGCATATTGAAAATAAGTTATTCAATTATATCTACTTTTGATTAGATAAACAATGATGTAGTGGGACAAGTAAAATAGAGAGAAGTTATTAATAATTTATTTTAATTATATTCTACAAAAAAAAAATGGCAAAACAAAAAAAATTAGCTTAGAACAATTTAATCCTCAAAATCAAATCAAATAGAGATATTGAAGTTATTGAGAGTTTAATTTTAACTATATTTTATATGATTTTTTTTTGTTAAAACAAAAAATTGGCTTATTTGATTAATTTATGTTACAAAATTATTATAATTTTTAACTTAAAATATATAATTAATTTTCTGCTTAAGATATATACCCGAATCTGGGACCTCTGCCTAGTATAGATTCCACGCTGAATAATAATCGGTTACCAAATTTAAATTGTACCATTACTAATAATAGGATGTCTTTTAATTAAGATAGAATGCCTAAAATATTATAGGAATGGAATTTTTTTAGAAAAAGAAAAGAAGAAAAAAACTTAAATGGGAAGTAAACTAGGGGCGAGGTTTGGTGGTTTAGTTTTAAAAATAATAAATAAAAAAAAGGACAAGGATGGGTTTTATCTTTTCAGCATTATTATTATTTAGAACTTGTTTATATTGTTTTTTCTTTATCACAACTTTATATTTTTTTCAATTATTCAAAATATGCTTACTTTAATTTAAAATTTAAAATATTAAATACAACCCAAATTATAATAATTAAATCAAGTAAAAACCCATAATTTTTTTTATTATGAAATGAATTTGTTAGTAATAAAAGATTAAAATAACCCAATTGAAAAGTAAACTAGTGGGGATAGGGGTATTGATTGGATTATTAATTAATATGGAAAGTATGTATGATTCGATCTGATGTTGACCAGTTTGGCATATAGAAAATGAGAATAAGGAAAGGGGAGAAGAACCTAAAAACCAAACGAGGAAGAGGGCATTTTCCAAGAACATCATCAATTGATTTGTCAGCTAGGGAAGGCCCACTTGTTGTATCATCAATGAATGAATCCTTCATTCGATGAATCTAACCCTTTCGCATCCCAATGAATTTTCACATTATTTTATGTCCCTTATGGATGAATTGGTGGGGATAAAAATATCAATTTTATTTATGTGTTACACTAGGGCCTCATTTGATCAAAGGGTTTTAGGATAAAATTTAGTTTTTATCTCAAAACTCAAATATTTTATCAACTATCTAATCAAATAATTTTATTATTTAAATATCAAAATTATCTTCTAATTTTATCATATCTCTCCCTAAACCATTATTCTCTCACGTACACCATAACCTCTAAAGTCAAAGGATAAATTAGTTTTCAAATTTTAAAAATTAATTTTTTCCTAATTTTTATCAAACAAAGATTTTAGGATAAAACTCAGGTAAAACCTAAAAAACATTTTCCTCAAACAAGTCCTAAGAACCGTATTTAGATTTAGTTTTATTTTTAATTTGGAGATTGGAAATTTATAATAATTTGTGATTATTTTGCGAAGGTGGGTATTTATTTTTGTGATAAAAAACTTAAAAATATTAATTTAAAATAAATAATATTTTAATTAATAAATTAAATGATAAAATAAATAAATAGTAGATTAAAATTGAAATAACTAGTTAATTTCAAATATTTCAAATAAAAATAAAAATAAAATTGGTTCCTTTTAACCTATTACTTAACCTAATATAACTTGAATTATTTTAATAAATTAAAAAGAAAAAAATATTTTTTTAATTTAAAAGTATGATTATTTTTTAAAAATAAATTTATAATATATTCTAATTATATATTAATAAATTTAATAATATTATTTAAATTCGAAGTTGTATTTGAAATATAAGTTAATTAAAAATTATTAACATTATTTAAATTGGATTTGTATCTAGTTAAGAAAAAAAGGATTTTTTAAATCACCCACTATTAAATTAAGTCTATATTAAATACACACTTGTAATTGAACCTTTTTTATATGGGTGGTGGTGGATGGAAAAGGGTAAGCCAATGAATTCAATAAACTCTTTTTGTTTAGAAATTTTTAAAAGAACTAAAATAATGAAAATTAGTGAAGAAATATTTTGTGGATTTTAATTTTTATTATTATTTACAAATAATCAGAGGAAGAAACTTCACCAATGAGTGTTAATTTCTTTTGTCAAAATCAAAATTTTTAATTTTTGTAAATGGTCAAATGTATATTAAAAGTTATAAAAAAGACGTTTAAATATAACTAAAATAACTTTACATTAAAAATAAAAATGTCATGAAACATTAAAAACATATTATATACAAATTTAAATTTTAAATAGATATATTAATAAACACTTAACCTCTAAACCCATTAGTCTACAATTAGTTTGACTACCCAACTCAGTTTGGCACCTCCACGTAACGCCTCCATTACGTCCTATTCAATTACTTAATAAAATTTGATTTTTTATAAATAATTTAATTCAATTTAATCCAACTTAAAAACAATAATGTAGCAACTTTCAAATTAATATACTATGTTTATGAAAATAACAAATAAATTTGTTCATTATTAGTTTTGAGCATGTAAATGATACTTTATAACCCTAACTAACATTTCTAGTGTTTTTCCAAATCAGGTATACGGTTCGTACTTCATTTGATTAAAGATGTAATGATTTTGTTCAACCCAAATCAATACATATGATTCAAAAAATATAACCTAACATTTCAAAATTTCAAAATTTACAATGAAAATAAAAATTAAAAAATTGATTTTAAAGTTGGGTTTCTCTTTGTTGAATTAAAATTGTTTTAGTGAAGAGTGAAATAATTAATAAGAAATTAGAAGTTGGATAAATAAATAAATAAATTCAAGAAAATATTATTTATTATTTTAATTTTGTTGATTAACCTTTCAAATAACTATATATTTATTTTGAATTCCATATTCTAGGTACCCACATGGAGAAATGTTTAATATTTTTGTATAAAAAAGTATTAACAACTAGTAGCAATGAAATAATTTTATATTAGTATGACCTAAAAGAGTAACAATTATTATGTCGAATTTGTGTTAAATCATGTCACAATTGCTGGTTTTTTAATGTATATTATATATATATTATATATATATATATATATATATATATATATATATATATATATATATATATATATATATATATATATATATATATATATAAAAGTATATAAGTATCCCACTGAATTGGCATTCACTAAAACTTATTTAAATTAATTGGTTAAAATTTATAATTATCTTTTTAAATATTAAATCAAACATTTTTTTTTAATTTTTATTTATATTAAAAAAGAAAATCATTTAAGTATATCAGCAAAACATGACATAAAAAATAAAAAGAAAAAAAGAAAAAAGAAAAAATGGTACTAAATAAGTTATAACTCGTAAATTTTCAAGTAGAACAATTAAGTCCTCGACATACTCTACGATCTTTACAAATGTCATAATAATAATAATAATATTATAAATTATAATACTCAGAAAACTACCATTATTGAAAGTTTGACGATTTCTCTCCAATCAAAATATTAAAAAAAAATTATAATTCAAACCTAGGATTTGGGTGTTTTTAAAATTTAGAGAGAGAAAAAGTTAATAACCGGTGATAATTTTGAGAAAATGATCATTATTTTTTATAAAAAAAAAACTTAACATGTATTAATATATAAATTAAATAATAATAAATAATAATTTAAAATAAATAATATTTTAGTATTTTGGTTAATAATTTAAGTGATGTTATGAATAAAAAGAATTAAAGTAATATTTGATTTTATATGAGTTTTTATTTGTATATATTTTTAATTTTTTTAAAAAAAAATCTAGGAAGTTGCATAATTTATCTTATCTAAGACCCACTTCAAATATTTTAAATGAGAATCAAACCTATTAAGTTTAACCTTTTAAAATTTACTCAACTTGAACTAATTTAATCTGTTTAAAATTATAGTAAACTTAATTTGAAAATAAATTAACAATCAAAAAAGTAAAAAGGTGTTATAGAAGATGTATAGAGACATTGAATACCACCAATATGCCCACATACATTCGCTGTCAAAAAAAAAAAAAAAAAAGAAAGCAAAATAGGAAACATAACGGCAATAAATCTGTCATCTTTCTTCTCACCGTTTCTTGTTGTCTTCTTCTTCTTCTACATTTTCTCTTTCACCGTCCATCTCTCTCTCTCTCTCTCCTTAAACAGCAACAGAAAACCCAAATCCCTCCCCCCTTTCCTCATAATAATTCAGCCTGGGTCAATAAAATCCTCCTCTCCTTTCCAAATCTCAAAACCATTTGAGCCCAAACCCCTTTTCACAACAATATATCTTCAGAGGATGATGATCTGAAATACCCAGATCTTGTAATTTACCTGCTGCCTGTCTGTCTGCCGTCGATTTCTTACAGATCAGATCAGAATGAAGGAGAGAAACATGTATTTGGTTGGAGAAGGGAAAGGGAATAATAGTAATAATAGAATGGTTAGTAGTTATCAAAGATCACAACTTGTTGGAAATGGAAAAAGAAGATTGATCAATTCAAAGAGTTATTTCAGTTTAGAATCTTTATTGTTGTTGCTATGTCTTACGGCTTCCCTTTTGATCTTGCCACTTATGCTGCCGCCCTTGCCGCCGCCTCCTTTTGCCCTTTTACTACTACCAATTGGGATTTTGGCTTTGCTAATCATCTTGGCCTTTACACCCTCCTCTTCTTCATCTTCATCTTCTTCTTCTTCCAATGCTCCAAGAGATGTTACTTGTTATATGTAATTTGTAAATCTAAACATAATTGTTGTTGGAATTTTATAATTTTGATAAGAACAAGAAAGTGGAAATTGTTGTTTCTTTCTTAATTGTTTGATTAATTGCTTAATTACTATCATTACAAAGTTTTTCTTTTTTTAATGATGGATTAAGGTTGTAAACTAGCCAAGTTTAACAATTTTATGCCAACATATATTCAAATTAAAATTCGGTTTCGCTAACAAAAACGTTAATCAAGAACTCGATTAATAATAAACTTTTAAACGAACATGTTTGTGAGTTTACAAGTTCTCGATATTTGAATAGTGTCTTGAGTGACTCTATTTTCTTACTTACATGATTATTACACAATTTAAATACTTAAATTAAAACTTAATGAAATGCAAGTAATGAAATAAATTAGGTTAAATAAAATTAAAAGGAGATTTTTTTACATTAAACAATCTACAATGGGGGCAAATGCATGTTCCATGAACTTAGTCATGTATTGAAATAAAAAAATGATCAACAATCACTTACTTTATTTAACTATTACTTTTAGAATAATACAATTACTTGAAATAATTTATTCTTTTGTTAAATAATAAATTACTTAATTTGTTTAATACAAGTGTTTTATATAATATTATATTAGAAAGAGTGTGATATGTTATTATGAAAAAGAGATAAAAATATGTTATAGGAGAAATATAATAATGTAATATGTGTTACAGCTGGTGAAAGGTGCATGACCATGTTTGTTTGTTTATGGTCCTCTCATATTATTTTAATTTTAATTTTGTATTAGTAGGACCTCAAAATCAAAGTTATAATCAATGAAATGTATAATAACAAAGAAAATGTGATAAAATCATTAAATTCGTAATCTTTTTGGTCCAAGGACTCTTATCTTTTGATTAAAATATAGGAAATCTAATAAACCCTCTCTTAGTCATAATGATGTCATTAAAGAGAGACTAGGGTTTGGTTTGAATTCATCTTAATGGTATCCATAATTTTGACCCATGAAAACTGTTTTGAATCTCTTGACTGGGTCTTTTTATTTGAACTTGTTTGATAGTAGGGTTATTTAAGATTTTTAATGGGTTGAAATATTATAATATTTTTTATATTTAAAATATAAATTTTATTAAAATGAAGTAAAATTTTCTTGATAGATGAGTTTTTTATAAAATAAATAAATAAATAAATAAATATATATATATATATATAAATTCAAAATATCAAACTGTTCTTATGTGTCAACTCCAAACTTAAGCAAAAAAAAAGTGACAAGAAAAATTAGCGAAGACGAAGAAGCCGAAACTCTATCCGGAAATATATTTAAAAAAGACACGAGGGTGACAAGAAAAAATGAAAGAAAGAAACAAGGCAAAGACAAGAGAGATGAGTCCGAGGAAATCAACTCCTATCGTCTTGTTTTAGTTGATTGATTGTTAGTTTGATTCTTTATTCACTTTTTTACTATGATTTCATGTCAGTGTGCGTTTCTTTAGGCCAGATGTGGATTCCTTATGACCATCGTCTGTTGACTTTGAGCAAACTATTGTAAGTTTAATTTTAGCTCTGGTATTCTTTTACCCTTTTCGGGTCTTTTTAATTAATGATGTAAACCATTTCTAAAAAAATAAAAAATAACAAGATTTGATGTTTCAAATAATAAATGTCACAAATTTTATAATTATTTAAAAAAAAACTTAAGTTGAAATGAAATTTTATTATTTTTCAAAATAAAATAAATAAAAGTTTCTCTACTATCAATATAACACAATTTTGTTGTGGTCCTTGTGGGATGTGGATTAAATGAACACATATAATTATTTATTATTTTGAATGGACATTTCAGAAACTTAAATTTTGAATTGACATTTTGAAACTTGAATTTTAACACTTTTTTTTTTCTTTCTAAACAGAGTAGGAAATAATAAGGAAAAAGAGATTCATATATATATATATATATATATATATTTAATTTAATAAAATATGCTGACATTAAATAATTACATTTAATTTAATTCCGTTAAACTTCAATCTTGCGTTAAAGTCCAAAATATTGATTGGGCTTCTCTATATTTTTCTTTACATAATGACACTACAGGCCGCTGTTATTCTTAATGGGCTGCTACTAAAGAGTCTTTAATGAAATATGCCTAATTTGTGAAGTGAACTGAGGCCCACTGTATTAAATTTAACAATAATATTTATTTAAATATTATTGAGCTTTTCTTTTATAACACGAATAATTAATTTTATATCATTATATAAGGATTCTTTGATTAAAATTCAAGATAAAAATAAAAGTATGTTGAAAAAAAGAATGGGTTAAGAAAGAAAACAGATTTAATTTTCCAACTTTATAATATGTGTGAATTAGACTTAAAAAATCATTTCTTATTAGTTTTTTTTTATATTTATTATTATTATTATTGAACTACTCTACCAAATTATATTAAACATATCTTATTATTTTTTATTAAACCAGTGGTGGGCTGCCCTAACCTAGGTTTGTTGAGCTTACCCTGAAAGGCCCAACCCAAATTTTCAATTAATGCAAATTTTGAATTTGTAAGGATTAGAACCCTAGTATTGGGTAGGTAAGTTAATCATTATATATTTTGACCTGCGAGTTATATTGTAAAACAAAAATATAAATCATTATATATTTTTTTTTATTGAAATGTAAAAAATATTTGAGAAAATCTCTTGGGCATAGATCTTAGATTGTATAATAAATATAAAAAATAAATAATAAATTCAACAAATTTGATTGTTATGTCATGTTATTTAGATATTATGTTATATTTTTGTATTGACATATTTTTATTTTATTTTTATAGTAATAATGTGAATGTTACTTATTCATTTTTAGTTTTAGATGTATCAAATTAATTACTTTATGTTTCATGCACTATTATCACTTTCTCATTTAATTTTTTATAATATCATAAATAATAAATTATATATATATATATAATTATAACTTATGATTTATTATTTGATTTTCACCTTTTTTTTTTCTTTCATCTTAAATAGTTTTTGTTAAATTAAATATTTAAATAATTATTATTTGAGTCTTTAGAATATCATTGTAATAATGAAAAGGTTCTACTCACCATAACTGCAAACAACTCTACATTTGCATTTTTACTTCCAAGCCTCTTTTTAATAGCTTTAATAACCTCTCTGACCTGCCTGTTCGAAGAATAAACAAGTAACATTCGAAATAGTTGGATGAGTTCTAAAAGATATATATTCTCAATAATAGCCATTGAAGATTTAGAAAATCTGAATATTACCTTTGAATAATAGCCAATAAAGACAATATTCTAGCAAAATTTGAGGAAAAAAGCACAAAGGGGGAAGAATACGACAATCCCTGAATATCTCTTGGTGAACCTAACTTGATACACAAACTCAAAAGGGATATTCAGGGATTGTCGGGATTCTTGGGCGTTTCAACCAAAGGAAACGATTTCACTCAAAAGGGAAGGTCCTTCTCGAAACGTGAAGACGTTTCGAATCTTCCCTGAAACATAACCGAATAAGAGATCATCATCTGAATAATAAGAAAAATCTAATGGTTTAGGGTTTGAAGATGAACATAATGAATATAAGAACATAAATCGATCAAATCACCTGATATTAGAACGAATTTTTATCGTCGATCTGTATAATGTGTTCGTTTAGGGTTTCGCCGTCGTGCCGTCGCGAGAAGAGAGAGAAAAGAGAAAGAAAAATAACGAAATGAAAAAATTTAAGTATTTATATAAAAAAATTCACTGCGAAACGCGAATTCTCTTCGCGTTACGCGATAAGGATATTTTTGTCAAAAAAAATAAAGTGGTCACCAGAGTAATAAAAATTAAGGGGTGACTACGGAGACAAATAAGTCATTCTTTATGATCATTTTGTCAAATTTCTCAATATGTGAGTGGATTTCTTTGATTAGGTCTCTTTGATGATTTGACTGTTTAACGATTTTTCACTAATAAAGTTCAAATAATTATTCATCATATAATAAACAATTATGGTGGATTTCAATCTAGAATTAAAACTAGAAATGGAATTAAGAGGTGTAGTTCTAAATTTTAAATTTAACATAAAACTCAGAATTGAAATTGGATTGGGAATTTCAATGAAATTCAAAATAAATATAATTAATTATTCATTCTAGTCTATTAAGCACAAAGTTGTAATGTGAATATTTTTTTTTATATTTTTTTAAATAAAATATATTATTATTTTATCATTTAAATATGATAAACGCGTTCAACAAATAATTTATTTATTGAAATCTTAGAATTTTTAAATTTAAAATCGATATTATTTTTTAAATTTTAATAAGTTAATATATATATATATATATATATATATATATATGGTAAATTTAATATTTTAATAATATAGATAATATATTCAAATTATTTTTATTATATATTTTTTTATAATAAGAATTTAAATTAAATTGTAATTCAATATTAATTATTATAGAATTTGAATTCTAACTCTAATTATATTCAATTCTATTCCTACCATCCCTGAATATACCTTTACTGTAACTTCTTATGTCTATTTTGTGGGTATGATTAATTTTTTTTATTAATTTTTAATATACTTGAATCATTAAAATAAAATATTTAATATCAATATTTGTGATTTTAAATGCATAGTTAAATGATAAAAGACATTTTTAATATCTTAATATATAGTTTGATTACTATTGGAAGTTATTTATGCAAACAAACGCTACATTATAGATAAAATTGTATAGTGTATATTACACTGAAATTTTGAATTTATTATATATCTTTCTTACTAAAATTTAAATTATTATTTATTATAATTTAAATTTAATATTATATATTATATATTTTAAAATAATTGAATATTAATTATTATTTAGCATGCAAGCAACTACTACTAAAAAACCTATAAAAGATAAAATCTTAATAAACTTGGTTGTTAGAGATTATAAAAAGTGATTTTTTTTTTTAAGATATAAAGTATTAATATATAATAAAAAAATATTTATTATATTAATTAATAAATTAAATTATGTAATTAATGATAATGAGTTTTTAATAATTTATTTAAATAAATTCTACTTTAGGACTAGATAATCTTCCCCCAATAAATTAAAAATTATAAGATTTTTCAAATCTTATATATATATATAATAATAATCAATCTTGCTTTTTATATTAATTATTTGTTTATTTTTAAATATTTCCTTATCATTTCTTTACTTTAACTCTTTTTTCACATTTGTTCTTATCTCATTTATGGTTTATTTTCAAAGATTATCTTATCACAATCTTCATTCAAATTCTTGTAATTTATTGTATTTATTTTAATAAAATTATATTCAACAATTGTAGTGTCAGTGCGTGCGTACTTGATAATTACGATGCTTTCTGAGATTTGTTTCGAAAAGACGATGAAATTGGTCGGGAAGTTAATCACTTTTCTTGAATATCACCGAGCTTGATAACCTATTGAGTAACATGGTTGTATATTGTACTTTTTTATGTCATGTTTTGTCGTTATGCTTAAACGATTTTTCATTTTTTTATATACCTTGAACATTTTTTTTAAAGAATTACATATGTTTTATAATGTATTTTTAATTTTTTTTTTATATTTTATATTTTTAAATTTTTTTCTTTTATGTTATATGCTTCATCATGATAAATAAACGATTACATTTAGACAACTCTCATAATTTGTTGTTGTACATCAATTATTTAAATATATATATATATATATATTATTCAAATATATAAAGAATGTTTATAAATTAAAAGATTAAAATAATTCTCTAGTCCAAAATTTTGTTAAGATGTCTCAATTGTTCACCAACTTCATTTTTAAATGTTTATAATGAAAATTAAATAGAGATAAATTATTATAATAATAAAAAAGATATAAATTATAATAATAACTTTTTACCAAACATAGACTAATATTTTAATTGAACATCTTTTAATACTTTGTTTAGTGTTTCTTTCATGTGAGATTCTTTATTTCAAGTGTTTCGTCCACTCGTGTTTATAATAGTGACTTGTATGTGTATTATTAAAAATTCTCAAACACTAAGAACAATTTGAGGACTTTTTTTGAAAAAACAGTGACAATGAAAATTAATATACAGTATTGAACATATATTGAAAGCTTCACTCAAAGATCACTAAATATATTGGAATATCTTATTTTATATGAAAAAATCATATCATCACTTAAAAAGGTGAAAACATATATTAGAATAACAAAATTACAATTTTACAATTTTTACTGTTACATTGATTTTTTTTTTAATGAGCTCGAACACAACATCTCATTTCAAAATCTATAAATAAATTTAACCTAGCAACATTTTCTCAAAGTAGCCGCCGCCTTCTTCTCATTTCAAAGTCTATAAATAAACTGTTATCACAGAGGATGGAGATATCCAATGTTGTCGACAAGTTGGAATGGTCGATTACATTTATGGTATCAGTCGTCCTTGTGTCTGAATTATGTCGGTTAATTCTGCATTCAAAATCAATAAATGGTCAAATTATTGTACATAAAATATATTATTTAATTTTAAGAAATGACTACTGCACAAACTTCATTCATCAAACCAATTATTCAAAATCAACATTCAAATAGTTAGAATAACTTAATTTTATTTATTTACCTTTCACATGAGTTTTTTATTTTAAAATTATAATCCCTCACGTTTCTTCCCCCATCGGAGTGTTTTTCAATGAGAATCAAACTTGAGACCTGGCTATAAACAAAATGATAAATAATAATTCTACTCGGGAATAAGCCAATTTGATCCATGATCCATAGTATAGAATCAAAGACTTAAAAAATCGATAATAACGCATCGTGACGTGAAGAACGTGAACAAGTATAAAGCTAGGAGGTTTTTTGTGTCAAAATCAAACGTTTTTTTACACCATCAGATGGAAAAGAACTTCTTTGTCGAGAGACAATCAACAAAAAAATTAGTATGTATAAAAAAACTCAAGATTTGATGGTGAGATTAAATCGATATAAGAAGGAAGCACTTAGAAACGATATTGTTGAATTAAGAAATGAAATGGAGGCGCAATGACTCTTTTGTTGGGTTTCTTGATTTGAGCAAAGAAGTTCTTTATTTATAGATGAATGTATGAAATGGAGGCGCAACGAGTCTTTTGATATTAGGGTTTCTTAATTTGGGCCAAGAAGTTATATTTTGTGTATTTTGTTATTAGTGTTTTTTTGATTTGGGCCAAGAAGTTCTTTATTTACCCATGAATGTATGAAATGGAGACGCTCATTCTTTTGTTATTAAGGTTTTTTTATTTGGGCCAATAAATTCTTTATTTACATACGAATGCAATAAATTATTGAGAGTACATAATAATGGTAATATTGTTAAAATATATTTTGGCTATTTAATATTTAATATTAAAATATTTTAAATAGAAAACAACATATACAATACATAGAGACTCACATTACTAAAAAACCTAACATTTATATCTATAAACATTAATTTAATCTTTTATATTTATAATTTTTTTAAAATTCTGAACTAATAAAATTAAATTTTTAGTATTTATATACTGTAGTTTCAAATAATAAAAAAATATTTTTATGAGTTTATTGCATAAAATTGACAATTAATTTATAACTCATTTTATATCAATTCATTATTTTAAAATATGTCTCAGTTTAACAAATATTTAACTATTTAAGTTCAATAAATTTTACATTAATAAATTATTTAAAATTAGTATAGTTTAGTTGATTAAATGATTTTATAGTAAAAAAAAAATGGTTAACAAGAAATGTAATCTAAATATAGTAATGAATTTGTATCTAACAAAATACAATCTTCTCCTCTATTTCCCTCCTATTTTCATGGCCAACGGTTCATTTTTCAACGGCTCTCATTTGATCACCTTCCTCTCTAAAAACCCTTCCCCATTTCCCCAATCACCCCCATTTCCTCTTCCATCTTCCCATTTCAATTTCAATCTTTACCAACTGTAATTCCCAATACCCAAAAATGGATTCCAATCGTTATCTAGCACCAACCATCTATTCTCTCATATCCATAACAATCTTCATCACCATCGCCCAAGCCATTTGCGTCCCAATCGGTTCCTCTCGTTCCGACCCCGCTCCCACCCCTAAACCATCCTATACTCTCTCCCAAGATTCCGACGGTTCACCCCTTAAAGACATCACCGGAAAAATTGGAGACCTTTTACATTCCGCCATAGCAAATAACCCACTAACCGGAAACCTAGACCCAGCACTAATGAAAATGTGTAACGCCACTGATAATCAAGAACTCTGCATTACCGAACTCGTGCCCCTACTTAACGGTAAAAACGATGCTGATTCGGTTATCCGTATGGCGGTTAAGGCGGCGTCGGATTATACAAACTTGGCTTTGATGGAGGCGGAGAAATTGGCAGCGGATCCTTCGATTTCAAGTAGGTTGGCGGGGATTTTTACCGACTGTAAAGACAGTTATTCGGACGCGTTGGATAATTTTCAGGAGGCGTTGCAATCTTTGCCGGCGAAGGATAGCGGTACGATGGGGAGTATGTTGAGCGCGGCGATAACGGATTTTAGCGATATTGACGATTTTCTTGAGGGATATACTACTACTTTGCCGGAGTATAATGCTAAATTGGTGAAGTTGACGAGCAATTGTTTGGCTATTGTTTTCTTTTGTTATCCTAATAATTATTGATTATTGATCATATATATATATATATATTATAGTATTTTTTAATCATGTGTCATATAAAAAAATATATATGTATGAATTTGTATATGGTTAACATGATTAATGTCATTAATTCATTTTTATTGATGAAAATTTGATGTTGTATTTATGGATAATAGGATGTTGTTATGATATTGTTCATTATCAATAAAAAAAAGTTATGGAAGAGATATTTTTCTCATGCATGAATATCAATTTTCTTTTATCTCAGATTTTTTTTTTTTATGATTGAACTTTCCTGGTAAAACTATAAAATTTTTGGTGAAAAATAACTTAGATTCAATTTACATGTTCTTGAGGATCATTAGTAACAAATTCACATTTCGAATAGTTTATTCTCACCGAAAGGGTTGTGCACATTGTAATGTGATTAAACATTATTGTATAAGGAATAATTGCTCTTGGGTTTGGGAGTCAACTCATTTAAGGTCTCGTTTTTTTAATGAGGTTCTATGATAATTTTTTTACGGGTGATATTTGTTTAAAAAAAGATTGCGTTAACGGGTGATATTTGTTTAAAAAAAGATTGCGTTATGGAAAGTTGTTGTCGTATATGTCACAATGAGATAAAATCGACGACTTACTTACATTTGTATTATCGATGGATAACTAGTATATGATAATTTTTGTGAAGTATGACTAAAATTCATAAGGTGATAGTGATAAATTTAGATTGAGACGCTAATATGATGTATCTGCATATTTGGGTTTGGAATTTTTTGTTAACATTTAATGATTGTAGTCGTCTGATTCATATCATTCATAATTATATTATTACGACGTATTTTGAGATTTATTTCAAAAATCTGATTACTCTGTAAGGGCTTTAGTCGTTTTTTAAGGCCTATGTGCTCGAATAACATATTGTGCAAGTATTGTTTTCACATATTGTACAACTTGTTTGTATTTTTTTCTCATATTTGTGATTTTTTTAATTTTTATTTTCTCAAATTATATATTGTGGTTGTCTGTAATGTGATTTAAAAAAAATATATAATTAAAAAAAATATTATTTTAATTAATAAATTAAATTATGTAATTGATGATAATAAATTTTTGAAAATTTATTTGAATAAATCCTACCCAAAAGGACTAGATAATCTTTAATTCAATAAATTAAAAATTATAAGATTTTTCAAATCTTCTTTACTTTATTATACGGTAATCACCAATCTTGTTTTTATATTAATTATTTGTTTATTTTTAAATATTCCCTTATTACTTTTTTACTTTAACTCTTTTTTTCACATTTGTTTTTATCTCATTTATCTGTTTATTTTCAGAGATTATCTTATCACAATCTTCGTTCTAATTCTTAGAATTTATTGTATTTATTTTGATAAAATTATAGTTTTAAGATTTTAAATTAATTTTGTTTATTTGTCTCATATTTTAAATAATGAATTCGATAATAAATTGATATAAATTTAGTCATAAATTAATTGTCAATTTTATGCAATAAACTCATAATTTTATTTTATTTTAAACTACATTATATAAATACTAAAAAAATAATTTTATTGGTTCAGAATTTAAAAATTATAAATATGAAAGATTAAATTAATGTTTACAGATATAAATGTTAGGTTTTGTAATAATGTGAGTCTGTATGTATTGCATATATTGTTTTCTATTTAAAATATTTTAATATTAAATAATAATTTATTATATTCATATGCAAATAAAGAAGTTCTTGGCCCAAATCAAGAAACCCTGATAATAAAAAACTCATTGCACCTCAATTTCATACTTTCTTGGCCCAAATCAAGAAATCCTAATAACAAAAGACTCATTTAGCCTCCATTTCTTACATTCATCTATAAATAAAGAACTTATTTTCTTTGATCAAATCAAGAAACCCTAACAAAAGAGTCATTGCGCCTCCATTTCATTTCTTAATTCAATTATTTCATTTCTAAGTGCTTCATTCTTATATCGATTTAATCTCACCATCAAATCTTGAGTTTTTTTTATACATATTAATTTTTTGTTGATTGTTTCTCGATAAAAAATTTCTTTTCCATCCGATGGCGTAAAAAAACATTCGATTTTGACAAAGAGAACCTCTTATCTTTGTACTTGTTCACATTCTTCACGTCACGATGCACTATCATCGATTTTTTAAGTCTTTGATTCTAAACTATCGATCATGGATCAAATTGGACCTATTCCTGAGTGAAATTATTATTTATCATTTTGTCCATAACCAGGTCTTAAGTTTGATTTTCATTGAAAAACACTCCGATAGGGAAAGAAACCTGAGGGATTATAATTTTAAAATAAAAACCCACTTGAAGGTAAATAAATAAAATTAAGTTATTCTACCTATTTGAATGTTGATTTTGAAAAAATTTTTTTATGAATGAAGTTTGCGCAGTAGTCATTTCTTAAAACTATATATTTATTTTTATGTAAAATAATTTGACCATTTATTTATTGTGAATGCAGAATTAACCTATATAATTCAAACACAAGAAGACTGATACCATAAATGTAATCAACCATTCAAGCTTATCAGCATAGGTGGATATCTTCATCCTCCCAAGATGTTGTGTTCGAGCTCGTTAAACAAAACAAAAAACATCAATATAACAGTAAAAATTATAAAATTGTATTTTTCTTATTCTAATATATTCCAATATATTTAATGATCTTTGAGTGAAGCTTTTAATATATTAAGTTCAGTACTGTATATAAAAAATCTTCAAATTGTTCTTCATGTTTGAGAATTTTTAATAACACACATCGATTGATCAGACTTTATTTTAAATCAAATTACAGACAAGTCACTATCATTATCAATGTTATCGAGCTCGTTGGTCTTCAAGAAGAGCGATTAACTCCCCGACCTATTTCATCATATTTCTGGAACAAATATCAGAAAGTGTCATAATAATATCATTATCAATTATACGCATCGAATGACTACAATCATTGAAAATTCAATGATTTTTCTCCAACCAGATAGTTCACCAAAAAATAATTTTGATGGTAACCAAAATATGTAGGTCTGTCATATCAGTTGCATCAATCAAAATTTACAACAACTACTCAAAGACTCGAACATTACATAGGTAATCTCAGTAATCACTAGTAAAAAAAGGTAAATGGTGACCATCTCTAGCAATTTGTTATAATATAACAAAATTGGTATTGAGCTAATAATAACGATTGATTATAATACAAATCAGTATTATTAGCTTAATACCGATTGATTATAATACCAATCGGTATAGCCCAGGGAAAATATTGATTGGTATTATAACAAATCGGTATAGACCCTAATAATATATAGGAAAAATGGGCAATAATCTTCCGCGTTTATTAAGTTATAGTACCGATTGGTAGAAACATCAATCGGTATTTCTCAATTAATTAACATAACCTAAGAGATCCTCTTCTTTCCCCATTTTTTAAATTTGTTTCTGAAATCCCTTGCGACCGTCGACCCCTACTAATGCGACGATCATCGTACATGCTGATGCGACGAAGGCTTTGTTTACTCGTCGTCTTCGTTGCCTTTGTCGTCTGACTTCATTTCGTTCACTCCAGTGATTTCCTCTAGGTAAGATCATACAACCTCTTCCGTTGATGTAGTAGATCCCCAAATTGATATATGTTTAGGTTTAAGTTTAAGTTTAGGTTTTGATATTTTTTTTTGATATGGATTAAGTTTAGATTTTGATATGACTTTTTGATATGAATTAGGTTTAGGTTTTGATATGGATTATGTTTAGGTTTAGATTTTGATATAGATATAGATTTTTATTATAGAAATTAATATAAATCTTGTATTAGATTGTCATTATTGATCTTGTATTTTTTCAATATATATAATGGATATCCCTAATAAAAAATGGATGATCTATACGGAAAATGATCGACATCTTTCTGAATATATTCAAGGAGTCAATTATTTTCTTACTTTTGCTATGAGTTCTGATCGAATTACCAACATTGCATCTTTCAAAAAATGATCGACATCTTTCTGAATATTTTGAAAAAAAAGCGTAAAAAAACATTTCATTTTGTAATGATAGTATTGTTGTACAGATTGATACTAGTACTAATGTACAAACTGAAAAAATAATTTGGGACAACTTCATACTGACACTATAGTGGATGTGAACTCGGAGCGCAATAATTTTGATGGGGATGATTGTATGAGAAATATCATAATGATTTCTATCCACATTGTATTGATGCATCAAATGTGGGTCTTACGGATAATATTGATTCGAATGAGGATGGGGCAAATGAGGATGTTAAAAAATTCTACACGGTCTTAAATGAATATAATGAAATGTTATATGAAGACTCCAGAATTATAGAGCTACAAACGTTAGGAAGCCGTCCCACACAATATGCGTCAAATTTTATTTGGTGTAAAATAAATGGATATAAATTCAACACTAGAAGACATGACCATGGATTGAAGACTCAAAATAGTGGGATACTCGTGATTGGTTGTCATGACACGAAAACACAAAATTATTATGGTGTTCTTATAGATATAATTGAAATGCAATACCTTAATGGTAATGAATTGTGGTATGTGCATTTGGTATGATGTACATTCTGGAGCTACAAGACTTCAAATTGATAAATACAAATTTGTTAACATAGATCGTAAACGGAAGTGTCAATACCAAAATGAGCCATTTATATTTCCAACCCAAGAAAAACAAGTTTTATATGTTAAAGACATTGGTAATAAACCGGGTTAGGATATTGTAACAAAGACAAATTATAAACATTCAAATGTATGATATTACTATTGTTTAGTATTGTTCAAATGTTGATGTTTAAATATTTTTTGTTATTGTTTCTTTCAGGTATAAATGTCACCTCCGAAGTGTTTTCAGCTAGGATTTTTGCAGTCACAACTCAATTTCTTCAAGAAGAAAAAAAATACGAGTGACTATTCATCACAGACTCTAGTGGAGGATCAGCTTGAGGATTACATGTCTACACCTAAGGATGTGTATAATCATGTTGAGGCGCACAATCCATTAATGAAGGCACAAATATAGGGTCTTCCAACTCCCAAAGAAGGCAAGAAAGCAACAACAACTTTGAATTGGACAAATTAACGGATAGTGGAGAAAAAGTGTGGGTCATATTCGACTCAATTGAAAGGAAGTCGTGCTGCAAGAATAGGGGTTTATGGAGTCGACATTTGGGGGCCACTATTTTAGAGAATACTATTAACCCCCATTGCAAAGTTCATTGGCGCCACCTCATCCCCACCACCTTAGATCATTTATGACAGTCCGTAATCGTAAATTAATCGTTTTTAATATAAATTTCCGTTTGAAATTAATCATTTGTTTCTTATAAATCGTTTATATTTCATGATAAATTTGATTTAGAGGATATTGAGATATCGAGACGACACTTTGAGACACATGAAGACAAAGTGATATGATTGGAGGTACAAAATAAATACCAACAAGATAAGGCCCTACGAGAGAAATGTGGACACAATCAGGGCTGGTAGGCCCAATGAAATGACCCAACAAGATTGTGAGTGACTGCTTAAGAACCATTATTTTACCGATAAATTTTAAGTTTATTCTTTCAAATTTTGTAATTAATATAAAATTTTAATTTAACATTATATTGATTGCAGAAAGGAAGCGCTACCAACATAGAAAACAAAAAAAATTAAAATATGTACAATAGTCTAGTAACAAAGCATTCACATAGATGTAGTGAAAATGATAAGACTTATTTTTTAACTTTATTTTTAAATAAATTAAAATTGAACTTTCAATCTTAGAAAGTAAAAGGAGTAGCTTCAAGTTAGGAAGATTTATTTTTGAAAATGAGGAACAAAAAGGATAAATATGTTGATCCGGACGTACTGGAGAAAGTGGTAAGTATATAACATGTTTAATTTACATTTTGTCTATTATTGGCATTAACATATTTTGTTGTAGGATGAGCTGAGATATATGTGAATTGAATGTCCCGACATTTCTAATGTGAATTTGATTGGAGAAGTTTTTGGCCCTCAAGACAAGAGAACAATTCTTGGGATGAAATTAGTTTTAGCTTCCCAAGTTCGAGGGTTAGCATAGTCTAAAAAATAACTCCGTCGGAATAATTTGACAATGCAACGAAGGCTCGATGATTTGAAAGACAAGATGAGTGCTCAACAAAGGACGTCGAAAATAAACCAGCTGAGAAGAAAGAACAGAAAGATATAGAACACAGTATGAGGTAGAAGAGGGTCGAGATGATGCGGATTATGTTGCAGTTTACTAATGTTGGTCAATAATCGGGCAAAAATTCATCAACGACAATTCCACCCGTGCAACCTCAATAACAACAACAAGACGACGATGATTTTAGGGAAGAAGACACAGATTAAATAAGGTAATTATGATTATAATTTTGTGTTTATTTAAGAATATTTGTTATGTATAATTAGAATTTAAATTTGGGTGTAGTATTGAAAAATTAATGTTATAAGATTTTTAATATGGTTCAATTTCATATTTTATTTTGATTTATAATTTAATTATATTTATATTAAAATTTATAATTTAATTAAAATATATATTTTTAATTACATTTCTATTTAAAAATATATATACCGATGGGTTAAAGTCCAATCCGTGTTTTTCTTTTCCCTATACCGATTGGTTAAAGTCCAATCGGTATTTCCTTATACCAATTGTTAAAGTCTAATAGATATGTCTTGAATTCGTATTACCGAGAGAGCTTTTAACGACCGGTGACGACTGTATTAAATTCAATCGGTATTTTCCTAAACCGATTGAAAATCAAGATATTACCGAGTGAAAAATCGGACAATATTGAGACTTTTTTACTAATGAATACTACACACAAGACTCTAAATACTAGTCATATCTCAATAATATAAAAATAAATGAGTTGTTTATTCAATCTTCTCATTACATATACGACAACGATCTAACCACTATTTTTTCATAAAAAAGTGTAAATTTTATATATCTTAATTCTCCTGTCACTCTTATTTGCTATTTATATCAAGTTTTGCTGATCGGTAAAAATTGTATATATCCTTGTCTAACAAATTAAATAGTGGAATCCTTCCTCTACTACAATGACTTTATTTTGTTTAGATAGGTGAGTGCGTTTCATTGATTATGTTACTGTTCCAACGGTTTCCACTAATAAAGTCCAAATAATTATTCATCTATATAATAAACAATTAGGGTGTATTTGACTCTCTTTAAAATTAAAATTAAAATTAAAATTAAAATTAGAATTAAAATTAAAATTAGAATTAAAATTAAAATTAAAATTAAGAGGTTTACTTTTAATTTTTAAGTTTAATACATCATTTAAGACTAAAAATTAAAATTTCAATGAAATTCAAAACAAATATAATTTAATTATACATTCTAGTCTATTAAGCTCAAAATTGTAATTTCAATATTTTTTTTATGTTTTTCTAAATAAAATATTTTATTATTTTATCATTTACAACATGAGAATCGTTCTCAATGGATCATTTTTTTTTATTTTAGAATATTAAAATTGATATTATTTTTAAATTTTAGTAAGTTCATATTTTGAATTTAAATAATATAATATAATAATATAATTAAATTATTTTTATTATATTTTTTTATAATAAGAATTTAAATTTAATTATAATTTAATATTAATTATTATAGAATTTGTTCTATTCTATTTTATTTTATACATACAATCACTAAATATACCCTTAACCTAAATTCTTAGGTCTATTTTGTAGGTCTATTTTGTGGGTATGTTTATTTTATTTTTTATTAATTTTTAATATACTTGTATCATTAAAACAAAATATTTATTCTCAATATTTGTGATTTTAAGGGCATAGTTCTATTAAAAAAAAAAACATTTTTCCATATGTTAATATATCGTTTAATTACCCTTGGAAGCTATTTATGCAAATAAGCGCTACATTGTAGATAAAATCATGTAGTGTATTATATTTGCACTAAAATTTTGAATTTGTTATATATCTTTTTTACTGAAATTTAAATTATTATTTATTATAATTTAAATTTGATATTATATATTATCTATTTTAAAATAATTAAATATAAGTTATTATTTTAGTAGGCATGGAACCACTATATATTAAAAATAACCTATAAAAGATAAAATCTTAATAAATTTGTTGTTAGAGATTTTAAAATGTGATTTTTATGTTTGAATAAAAGATATAAAGTATTAACATATAATAATAAAAAAATATTATTTTAATTAATAAATTAAATTCTGTAATTGATGATAATGAATTTTTAATAATTAATTTAAATAAATCCTACCCAAAACTTTTGACTAGATAATCTTCCAATAAATTTAAAATTATAAGATTTTTCAAATCTTCTTTACTTTATATATATATATATATATATATATATATATAATAATAATAATATATGATAATCATCAATCTTACCTTTATATTAACTATTTGCTTATTTTTAAATATTTCTTTATCACTTCCTTACTTTAATTCTTTTTTTCACATTTGTTTTTATCTCATTTATCTTTATTTTAAGAGATTATATTGTCACAATCTTCATTCTAATTCTTGGAATTTATTGTATTTATTTTGATAAAATAATATTTTTAAGTTTTTAAATTAATTTTGTTTATTTGTCTCATATTTTAAATAATTAATTCGATAATGAATTGATATAAAATTAGTCATGATTAAATTAATTGTCAATTTTATGCAATAAACTCATAAAAAATATTTTTTTTTATTTGAAACTACAGTATATAAATACTAAAAAATTAATTTTATTAGTTCAGAATTTAAAAAATATATAAATCTGAAAGATTAAATTAATGTTTAAAGATATAAATGTTAGGTTTTGTAATAATGTAAGTCTCTATGTATTACATATATTGTTTTCTATTTAAAATATTTTAATATTAAATATTAAATAGCCAAAAAATATTATAACAATATTATCATTATTATGCAATCTCAATAATTTATTACATTCATATTGTAAATAAAGAATTTCTTGGTCCAAATAAAAGAAAAATTAATAACAAAAGACTCATTATGCCTCCATTTCATACATTCATGGGTAAATAAAGAACTTCTTGACCCAAATCAAGAAAACACTAATAACAAAAGACTCAAATAAAGAACTTCTTGGCCCAAATCAAGAAACCCTAATAACAAGACTCATTGCGCCTCCATTTCATACCTTCATCTATAAATAAAGAGCTTATTTGCTCAAATCAAGAAATCCCAACAAAAATTCATTGCGCCTCCATTTCATTTCTTAATTCAATAATATCGTTTCTAAGGACTTCCTTCTTATATCGATTTAATCTCACCATCAAATCTTGAGTTTTTTATACATATTATTTTTTTGTTGATTGTCTCTCGATAAAAGAGTTCTTTTCCATCTGATCGCGTATAAAAACGTTCGATTTTAACAAAGAGAACCTCCTAGCTTTCACATTCTTCACGTCACGATGCGCTATTATCGATTTTTTAAGTCTTTGATTCTATACTATGGATCATGGATCAAATTGGCCTATTCCCGAGTAGAATTATTATTTATCATTTTGTTTATAACCAGGTCTCAAGTTTGATTTTCATTGAAAAACATTCCGATGGGGGAAGAAACGTGAGGGATTATAATTTTAAAATAAAAACTCATGTGAAGGTAAATAAATAAAATTAAGTTATTCTAACTATTTGAATGTTGATTTTGAATAATAAACCATGGTTTGATGAGTAGTCATTTCTTAAAATTAAATAAATTATTTTATGTAAATTAATTTGACCATTTATTTATTTTGAATGCAGAATTAACCGACATAATTCAGACACAAGAACGACTGATACCATAAATGTAATCGACCATTCAAACTTGTCGACAACATTGGATATCTCCAGCCTCCGTGAGATGTTGTGTTCGAGATCGTTAAACACAAAAAATCAATGTAACAGTAAAAATTGTAAAATTGTAATTTTGTTATTCTAATATATGTTTTCACCTTTTAAGTGATGATATGATTTTTTTCATATAAAATAAGATATTCCAATATATTTAGTGATCTTTGAGTGAAGCTTTCAATATATGTTCAATACTGTATATTCTTCATTGTCACTGTTTTTTCAAAAAAAAGTCTTCAAATTGTTCTTAATGTTGACAATTTTTAATAATACACATCGATCGATCAGACTTTATTTTAAATCAAATTACAGACAACTCACTATTATAAGCACGAGTGGGACATCACCTAACTCAGAGTGGACGAAACACTTGAAATAAAGAATCTCGCATGAAAGAAACACTAAACAAAGTGTTAAAAGATGTTGACAATTAAAATATTAGTCTATGTTTGGTAAAAAGTTATTATTATAATTTATAACTTTATTATTATTATAATAATCTGTCTCTATTTAATTTTCATTATAAACATTTAAAAATGAAGTTGTTGAAAAATTGAGACATCTTAACAAAACTTTGGATTAGAATTATTTTAATTTTTTAATTTGTAAACATTCTTTATATAATTTGAATAAAATATATATATATATATATATATATATATATATATTTAAATAATTTATGTATAACAACAAATTATGAGAGTTGTCTAAATATAATCGTTTATTTATCATGATGAAGAATATGACATAAAAGAAAAATTAAAAAATATAAAATATAAAAGAAAAATTAAAAAATACATTATAAAACAAATGTAATTCTTTAAAAAAATGTTCAAGATATATAAAAAAGATGAAAAATCGTTTAAGCACAACGACAAAACATGACATAAAAAAGTACAATATACAACCATATTACCCAATAGGTTATCGAGCTCGGTGGTATTCAAGAAGAGCGATTAATTACCCGACCAATTTCATCGTATTTTCGGAACAAATCTCAGAAAGTATCATAATAATATATTATCAATTATACGCACTGGACGACTAGAATCATTGAAAGTTCGATGATTTTTCTCCAACCAGATAGTCCACCAAAAAATAATTTGGATGGTAACCAAAATATGTAGTTATGTTATATTAGATGCATCAATCAAAATTTACAACAACTAACCAATGACTCGAACATTACCTAAGGAATTTCAGTAATCACTAGTAAAAAGGGTAAATGACGACCATATATAGCAATTTGTTATAATACCAATCGGTATAGCCCAGGAAAAATACGGATTGGTATTATAACAAATCGGTATAGACCCTAATAATATATAGGAAAAATGGGCGGTAATCTTCCGCGTTTATTAAGTTATATTATCGATTGGTAGAAACACCAATCATTATTGCTCAATTAATTAACAAAACCTAAGAGCAATTAACAAAACCTAAGAGCTCCTCTTCTTTCCCCATTTTTGTAATCTCTTTATGAAATCCCTTGTGACCGTCAACCCCTACTACTACGACGATCGTCATCCTTACTGATGCGACGAAGGCTTTGTTCGATCGCCATCTTCGTTGCCGTTGTCGTCTGACTTCATTTCATTCACTCCAGCGATCTTTCTCCAGGTAAGATCATACAACCTCTTCCGTTGATGTAGTAGAGCCCCAAATTGATATATATGTTTAGGTTTTGATATTGCTTTTTGATATGGATTAAGTTTAGATTTTAATATGACTTTTTGATATGGATTAGGTTTATGTTTTGATATAGATTATGTTTAGGTTTTGATATAGATTATGTTTAGGTTTAGATTTTGATATAGATATAGATATAGATTTTGATTACAGAAATGAATATAAATCTTGTATTAGATGGTCATTAATTATAGATCTTGTATTTTTTTTCAATAGATATAATGGATATCCTTGATAAAAAAAATGGATGATCTATACGGAAAATGATGGACATCTTTCTGAATATATTCAAGGAGTCAATTATTTTCTTAGCTTTACTGTAAGTTCTGACCGAATTTTCAACATTGCATGTCAATGCGTTAAATGTGGTAAAATATTTTGACAAAAGGCGCAAAAAACATTTAATTTTGTATGAATAAGGAAAAACTATACATTTTGGAATTGTCATGAGAAAAAATGACTACGTAATGACAGTATTGCTGTACAGATTGATACTAGTACTAATGTACAAACTGAAAAAGATAATCTGGGACAACTTCATACTGATGCTAGATGCTACAGTGGATGTGAACTCAGAGCGTAATGATTTTGATGGGATGATTTTATGAGAAATATCATAAATGATTTTTATCCACATTGTGTTGATGCATCAAATGTGTGTCTTATGAGTAATATTGATTCGAATCAGGATGAGGCAAATGAGGATGCTAAAAAGTTCTACAGGCTCTTAAATGAATATAATGAAACATTATATGAAGGCTCCATAATTATAGAGCTACAAACGTTAGGAAGCGGTCCCACACAATATGTGTCAAATTTTATTTGGTGTAGAATAAATGGATATAAATTATCAACACTAGAAAACATGACCATGGATTGAAGACTCAAAATAGTGGGATACTCATGATTAGTTGTCATGGAACGGACATACAAAATTATTATGATGTTCTTACAGATATAATTGAAATGCAATACTTTAGTGGTAAATGAATTGTGGTATTTAAGTGCATTTGGTATGATGTACATTCTGGAGCTACAAGACTTCAAATTGATAAATACAAATTTGTTAGCATAAATCGTAAACGGAAGTGTCAATATCAAAATGAATCGTTTATATTTCCAACCCAAGCAAAACAAGTATTATATGTCAAAGAAATTGGTAATAAACTGAGTTATGATTAGGGGTGAGCAAACGGGTAAACCCAACCCGTATTACCTAACCCATATTCAACCCAAATTAAATTCACCGAACCCATAATTCAACCCATATTATTTACTAATATGGGTTGGGTAACCCAAATTATTTAATTTTTATTTTTTCATTTAACATGCATTTGACTCATTTAACACATTTTTATTCGTTTAACACGTTATTGACATGTTTAACACGTTTTTCACACGTTTTTGAGGCGTTTAACATGTTTTTGACACGTTTAACACAATTTTGACACGTTTAACACGTTTTTCATATTTTTGGCATGTTCAACACGTTTTTAACACGTTTAACACGTTTGACACGTTTTTCACGATTATGACACATTTAACATATTTTGATACATTTTTCACGTTTTTGGCACGTTTAACATATTTTCCACATTCTTAACAAGTTTAACACGTTTTCACAAGTTTTTCATGTTTTTGACATGTTTAACACGTTTTGACACGTTTAACACATTTTCCACGTTTTTGACACGTTTTGACATGTTTAATACGTTTTTGACACATTTTCACGTTTTCGACACGTTTAATATGTTTTTCAAACGTTTAACACGTTTAACACATTTTGACACACTAGACACTGTTTTCATGTTTTGATATGTTTAACACGTTTTTGACACGTTTGACACATTTTTCACGATTATGACACATTTAACACATTTTGACACGTTTTTCACGTTTTTGGCACGTTTAACATGTTTATCACGTTTTTCACATTCTTGACATGTTTAACACGTTTTTGGCATGTTTAACACGTTTTCCATGTTTTTGGCACATTTTGACACATTTAATATGTTTTTGACACATTTAACATGTTTCTCACATTTTTGACACGTTTAATACGTTTTTCACACGTTTGATATGCCAAAACGTGTTCAATGTGCCAAAAACATGGTAACGTGTTAAACATGTCAAAAACATGTTAAACATGACACAAATGTGTTAAAACTTATCAAAACGTGTTAACGTGCAAAAAACATGTTAACATGTCAAAAATATGTTAAATGTGCAAAAACGTGTTAAACATGTTAAAATGTCAAAAACATATTAAATGTACTAAAAATGTGTTAAATGTACTAAAAATGTGTTAAATGAGCCAAAAACGTGTTAAACGTGTTCAACATGTCAAAATTGTGTTAAACGTGCAAAAAATGTGGAAAATGTGTTAATGTGTGAAAACGTGTCAAATATGTCAAAAACGTGTTAAACATTCCAAAAACGTGTTAAACGTGCCAAAAACGTGAGAATTGTGTTAAAATTATCAAAAACATGTTACATATGTTAAAAACGCGTTAAACGTGCCAAAAACGTAAAAACGTGTTAAACTTGTCAAAAACGCGTTAAACGCATTAAACATGTCAAAAACGTATTAAACGTGACAAAAACGTGAAAAACGCGTTATTAGTGTGAAAACGTGTTAAACATGTCAAAAACGTGTTAAACGTGCCAAAAACGTGAAAACGTGTTAAACGTGTGAAAAACGTGTTATAAGTATGAAACGTGTTAGACATATTAAAAACGTGTTAAACGTGTTAATAATGTCAAAAACGTGTTCGACTTAAAGTTAGAAGATGATTAGTTTATATTTGATTAATAATAGATAATTAAATTAAATTTATATAATTTTGGTAACCCTAACCCAACCTAAATTAAACCCAACCCATACTCAACCCAACCCATATTAACCAACCCATATTAATATTTTGGGTTAGGGTAAACCCAAATTATGCTCACCCTTAGTTATGATATTGTAACAAAGACAAATTCTAAACATTCAAATGTATGATATTACTATTGTTCAGTATTGTTCAAATGTTGATGTTTAAATATTTTTTTGTTATTGTTTTCTTTCAGGTATAAATGTCACATCTGAAGTGCTTCTTGCTAGGATTTTTGCAGCCACAACTCAATTTCCTTAGGAAGAAAAAAATTACGAGTGACTCTTCATCACAAACTCTAGTGGAGGATCTGCTTGAGGATTACATGTTTACACTTGAGGATGTGCATAATCTTGTTGAGCCCGCACCATCCACTCTAATGAAGGCACAAATAAGGGATCTTCCAACTCCCAAATAAGGCGAGAAAGCAACAACAACTTTGAATTAGGCAAATTGACGGCTAGTGAAGAAAATGTGTGGGTCACATTTGCCCAATTGAAAGGAAGTCGTGTCGTAAGAATAGGGGTTTATGGAGTCGACATTTGGGGGACACTGTTTAAGAAAATAATATTAACCCCCATTACAAAGTCCAATGGCGCCACCTCACCCCACCACCTTAGATCATTTATGATCGTTCGTAATCGTAAGTTAATCATTTTTAATATAATTTTCCATTTGAAATTAATCATTTGTTTCTTATAAATCGTTTATATTTCATGATAAATTTGATTTAGAAGATATTGAGATATCGAGACGACACTTTGAGACATATGAAGACAATGTGGTAGAATTGGAGGGACAAAATAAATAAATACAAACAAGATAAGGCCCCACGAGAGAAATATGGATGCAATCAGGGCAGCTAGGCCGAATGAAATGACCCAACAAGATTGTGGGTGGCTGCTTGAGAACCATTATTTCACCGATAAATTTCAGATTTCTTCTTTTAAATTTTATAATTAATATAAATTTTTAATTTAACATTATTGATTGCAGAAAAAGTGCTATCAGCATAGAAAACAAAAAAAATTAAAATATGTATATTAGTCTGGTAGCAAAGCATTCACATAGCTGCAACGAAAATGATAAAAACTATTTTTTAACTTTATTTTTAAATAAATAAAAATTGAACTTTCAATCTTAGGAAGTGCAAGAAGGAGTAACTTCAAGTTATGAAGATTTATTTTTGGAAAGTTTAAATCTGTTGATTCGAACGTACTTGAGAAAGTGGTAAGTATATAATATGTTTACTTTACATTTTATCTATTATTGTCATTAACATATTTTGTTGTAGGATGAGCTGAGACATATGTGAGCTGAATGTCCCTACATTTCTAATGTGGATTTGGTTGAAAAAGTTTTTGGCCCTCAAGACAAGAGAACAATTCTTGGGATGAAATCAGTTTTAGCTTCCTAAGTTCGAGGGTTAGCGCAGTCCAAAAAACAATTCCACCGAGATAATTTGACAATGCAACGAAGGCTCGATGATTTTGAAGACAGGATGAGTGCTCAACAAAGAACGTCGGAAATAAACCAATTGAGGGAAAAAATGGAAGATAGGATGAGGAAAGAACATAAAGATATGTAACACAATATGAGGGAGAAGAGGGCCAAAATGATGCGGATTATGTCATCGTTCATGTGTGGCGGTTCATCAATCAAAGATGCAGTGTGTGCACAGTTTACTAATGTTGGTCAATCATCGGGCAAAGATTCATCCACGACAATTCTACCCATGCATCCCCAATAACAACAACAAGACGACGACGATTTTAAGGAAGAAGACACATATTAAATAAGATAATTATGATTATTATTTTGTGTTTGTTTAAGAATATTTGTTATGTATAATTAGAATTCAAATTTTATAATAAGAATTTGAATTAAATTATAAATTAAATTGTAATTCAATATTAATTATTATAAAATTTGAATTCTAACCCTAATTCTATTATATTCTATTCATATAATTGTAACTTCTTAGATCTATTTTGTGGGTATGATTAAATTTTTTTATTAATTTTTAATACACTTGGACTATTTAAATAAAATATTTATTCTCAATATTTGTGATTTTAAGAGCCTAGTTAAAAAGACATTTTTTCATATGTTAATATATCAATGCTTGAAAGTTATTTATGCAAATAAGCGCTACATTTTAGATAAAATCGTGTAGTGTAATATAATTACACTAAAACTTTGAATTTATTATATATTTTTCTTAATAAAATTTAAATTATTATTTATTATAATTAAAATTTGATATTATATATTAATATATTATATATTTTAAAATAATTTAATATTAGCTGTTATTTTAGCAAGCAATATATATATATATATATATATATATATAAAAGATAAAATCTTAATAAACTTGGTTGTTAGAAATTTAAAAATGTGATTGTTTTTTGTTTGAATAAAAGATATAAATTATTAATATATAATAAAAAAATATTTATTATTTTAATTAATAAATTAAATTATTTAATTGATGATAATGAATTTTTGATAATTTGTTTAAATAAATCCTACCCAAAAGGACTATAGATAATATTCCAATAAATTAAAATTTATAAGAATCTTTACTATATATATATATATATATATATATATATATATATATATATATATATATATATATATATATGATAATCATCGATCTTAATTTTATATTAATTATTTATTTTAAATATTCCCTTATCACTTCCTTACTTTAACTCTTTTCATCACATTTATTTTTATCTCATATATTTGTTTATTTTATTATCTTATCATAATCTTCATTCTAATTCTGGTAATTTATTGTATTTATTTTAATAAAATTATATTTTTTTAACAATACACGAAACACTTTATATAAAGAATCTCACATGAAAAAACACTAATCAAAGTATTAAAGATATTCACAATTAAAATATAAGTCTATGTTTGGTACAAAGTTATTTCATTAAAAACATTTAAATCGAAGTTGTTGAAACAATTGAGACGTCATAACAAAACTTTGGACAAGAAAAATATTTTAATTTTGAAATTTGTAAACATTCTTTATCATTTGAATAAGACATATTTTTAAATAGTTTATGTACATTAAAAAAATTCATCCGTCTAAATATAATAACAATGATAAAAAAATAACATTAAAGAAAAATAAATAAACCAACAAAAGCATGTAAATTTTTTATAAGTGTTAATTCTCTTACCAGGGAGAGTTGATGGTAGAGTTTGAGACCATCCAAAAAAAAGTACAAATATGGTATTATCTTTAATTTTCATTTTTTTCCATTTTAATTCACTATTCTTTTGTAATTCTTACAATAAATTACAAAATTCAATTTCATCTAATTATTCTATTAAATCATACGTCTCCCATCACTCTCATTTGCCATTTATATAAAGTTTTTGCTAGTTG